>NC_043000.1:45801414-45933914 GCF_006345805.1 Octopus sinensis
ATGTGCGTGTATGTGTCCATGTATGCATAATTGTGTGCGTGTATGTATGAGCGTGTATTGTGTGTGTATGGGAGGTATGTGTAGGTTCATCTGCGTGTGCGTGTGTGTGTATGTGTATGCAAGTGTATATATGTGTGCGCATGTGACTGTATGTGGGTGTATGCATGTGTAGGTATAAAATATCACTGACAGATATGCACCAGCCCCTAACCCACAAGAGTACATTTTCCTATCTCTACCTTTTTATATTGCTACTAAAATTACTCTTATCCTCAGTAGTAGCTGATCTCATACACAGACCACTCAAATCCACCTGACTTATCTCTCTTCCTCTCATCTCTCATGCTTTCTTTCATCCAATGCTAAGGCCCCACACAAACCATTACATCTAGTTCTTCTTTCCCTGGAATGTCTTTCCTAGAGGTGTTGGCTTTCAACAGCTTAATTGATTTCCTTGGTCTTGGACAACTTGTGAAGATCATAAGCCTTCAACTAGAACCAACAACTGAAAAATAAGCGAAAAATAATAGGCATCATAGGGTCGATGCATATCCTGTGTGCAGATAAAGTTTTTTGCAAATTACAGTGTGGCTTACACTGCATTGCTTATCCATGCTTTTTTATTGGAGTGAATTAAATTTTGTAAGTGTTTGACTAAAAGCAGATTAGAAGCCTAAGTAGATGATAGCTGAAAATAGACTTGATCGATGTCTACACCAAGCACAAATGAGTAAAATTTGCATATGACTAAATGAATGATTATTCAAATAATAATCATGATTATGAAATAGAAAGTGAAGAAAATGAAATACTTATAGAAAATATTGCATAGAATTTGAGAAGTGTTTTCAACGTCTTTCAATGATGGTAGGTGAATCAAACATACCGTAGTTTGTTGTGGGATATAAATAATATGACTACTTAACAGAAAATTTGTAAGTTTGATTTTTTTTAATAAAATATTTTTTTCTTTAAATATCACTGTTATAGGTATACTCTGGTGAAATTAAAAAATCAACTCATAAATAAACGGAACCCTCAAATCCATCACTGTACACACATAAAGAGTTGCATATCTCTCTATATATATATTTATGTATGTATGTATGTATGTATGTATAAACATGTGTCTACATGCATAGGTATGATATGATCTATACACATGCAAATGAGGGTAAAATCAAATGATATATATATATATATATTGCGTACTATTCCATGATGATAAGATCAACAAAAAAGTACTCCCTATGGAGAAAGAAAAAGTATTTAATAGACATAATATATGTTTTTATGTGCTAATAATAGATTCTTGTGCTGAGAACATGCCAAAACGATGCATATCCTGTGTACATGAATTCTTTCACAAAAAATCTGCCCAGTCAAAACGTTTTGATTCACCTGTCTGCTAGTTTTGATGATAATCAAACCAAATTTTCATCAGTTTAAGCCACTCAACCAATGAGTATTTCTGCTAAATTTGGTGTGCTAACACAGACAATATGAGTGACTACAATATCCTGCTTTCACTTAAGCACACATTGATAATAAATAAAAATGCATTAAATGAAATATAAAAAAATGAAATTGATAATTACCGCATTAACAACGATATCTTCTTTTCCTTCACTATCAAGAACTTTCTGTTGAATTATGGACATAGCAGTTTTTCCCATCTTAGAGACACCATATGCTGTTGAAGGCCGGCCTTTTGCTTCATGATCACCATTTTTCATATCACTGATGTAAAAATTGTAAAAGTTATATATAAATATATATATACTCTCTCTCTTTTACTCTTTTACTTGTTTCAGTCATTTGACTGTGGCCATGCTGGAGCACAGCCTTTAATGGAGCAACTCGACCCCGGGACTTATTCTTTTTGACGGGGACATAAACACACCAGCAACGGTTGTCAAGCAATGCTAGGGAGACAAACACAAACATACATGCACACACATATATACATATATACGACGGGCTTCTTTCAGTTTCTGTCTACCAAATCCACTCACAAGGCTTTGGTTGGCCTGAGGCTATAGTAGAAGACACTTGCTCAAGGTGCCACGCAGTGGGACTGAACCTGGAACCATGTGGTTGGTAGACAAGCTACTTACCACACAGCCACTCCTGCGCCTATGTATAGAGATAAATAAAAAAAATTAAGTCTGCAAATTAAACACTGGCACAGGAGTGGCTATATAGTCAGAAACTTGCTTCCTAACCACATGGTTCTAGATTTAGTCCCACGGTGTGACACTTTGGTAAAGTGTCTCCCATTATAGCTTTGGAACAACCAAAGCCTTGTGAGTTGATTTGATAGATGGAAACTGAAAGAAGCCCATCATATCTGTGTTTGTCTTACACCACCACTTGACAACTGATGTTGGTGTGCCTACATCCCTGTTGCTAAGCAGTTTGCAAAAGTGATCTCTAGTATAAGTCCTCCAGAAACTGTGGGCCTCTGATAATATTAAGCATTGTCATTATTATTTAGAACATTTTTTGACTAAGCCAGAATTGTTCCAAGATATATCAGTATTGTACATCACAAGCTGTGTGGTGTTATGAATAACTAATATCAACATGTAGAAGAAATAAAAATAACAACTTGTACAGAAGAGGGGAAAGTACCTTATAAGCTATACCAGCATTGTTGACAAGGATATCAAGGCTTCCATTAGTTTCTTTCATATAGTTTGCAAAAACGGAAATACTTTTAGTGTCTGTGATGTCAAGTTGATGGAAAATTGGCCTGACATCCTCCCTTGCTAAGTTCTGCAATAGCTGCTTCTCCACGTCCAACATCACGAGCTTGTAAAAATGAAAAAAGGCAGTTGTAATATCAGAGAATTGATAAAAACTTCATAATATAGAAGAAAACTTAACTTATTCTATAGTTAATTCATATATATATAATAGAAATATTTTACAAAAAGAAAATAGAAGCTACACATGGTAATGTAAGGGGAAAGTAAGAAAAATCAACGAAAATGCACATTGTAAATAAAAAAGTAAAGGCTTTTTATGAAAAGTAATGAAAGATATATATAATTAGATGAACTGAGGTAGGAATAGAAGTAATAAGAGTCATTATTGTGAGATTATTAAAGAGATTCAAGCAATTATATATAATACCTATCATCCATTCATGCATAAATTTTGATACTAAGGTGCAGGAGTGGCTGTGTGGTAAGTAGCTTGTTTACCAACCACATGGTTCTGGGTTCAGTCCCACTGCGTGGCACCTTGGGCAAGTGTCTTCTACTATAGCCTCAGGCCGACCAAAGCCTTGTTAGTGGATTTGGTAGACGGAAACTGAAAGAAGCCTGTCGTATATATGTATATATATGTATATGTGTGTGTGCGTGTATGTTTGTGTTTGTCTCCCTAGCATTGCTTGACAACTGATGCTGGTGTGTTTATGTCCCCGTCACTTAGCAGTTTGGCAAAAGAGATTGATAGAATAAGTACTGGGCTTACAAAGAATAAGTCCCGGGGTCGAGTTGCTCAATTAAAGGCTGTGCTCCAGCATGGCCGCAGTAAAATGACTGAAACAAGTAAAAAAAAAAATATAGACAATGAAATCTTAGTGAAAAATATAACTTGTATACAATACAAACTGGTTCTTCTTTAGAATTAGAAAAATAAAAAGAATTTATATAGATTTTTCATAATTGCTTCATAAAATTTCAAAACAAAACAAAATGTCAATATTAAATGCGATCTTTGAACTTGACAGGTTTAGGCAATAAAAAGTGTCCAGTAGCGCTTTAAAGTCACAACCAGTAACCTTTTCTCAGTTTTTATTTACCTGGTGATCTAGACCAAAACCAACAATGAACCCTGGTTAATGTATGTTCTTGTCACCTGATTCTCTTTCGTTATTGTACTGGACACCCCGATTTCTAGTTTACAGTGAGACCAACTTGGTGATAACTTATGTTGTGGTTTTTGCTGCTGTTTTGGTTGTGTTTGTCACTCATATTTGGTTTGTCTTTCAGGGGTGCTCAAAGTTTTCCTTCCAACAGAACTCTTCATCATGTCCAGTAGTATTAGTGTAACCCATTATCAATAACATACTGCAAAATGGTTGGTGACCATTGAATAGTCAACAGACATGTATTGTTTATAATAATTCATTTGAAGAGTTCAAATCCTGCTGCATTCAGCTTTGCCTTTCAACCTTCTGGGGTCAATAAAATAAAATGCTAATCAAGTACAAGTTTTGACATAATCAACTGTCCTCCCACTACTCACAAATTTCCAAATTTTGTGCCTATATAAAAAAGCATTTTCATTAAACTTAGCCATATATTTTTAATAAGATGGATCAACTTGGCTCTTTCCAACAAGGAACTCAATTGTAGACAATTTCAGAGAGACACACTTGCATATTATTCTCAAATTCCCAATTGGCAGTCTTACACAAAATTCATGTTTTTGTTCTGCACTTTACTGAAAACACTTGTTGACAATGATAAGTGAATGGGAAGAGCAAATACCTTTCCTCCCATTTTCTAGACATATGTGTTGCATTAAGATGGTAGTGGTTTCACTGTTTTTACAAACTTCACTCACCTACCACAATTCTCCTGGCATGCCCCTATGTGTACACATACCCCACTGCAATAATAATAACAATAAACTTACCTGTTGCTATCACATCTCCTTCAAACTTTTTACACAGAGCTCTGACAATGGCAAAACCAATCCCTTTGTTACTTCCTGGTGAGGAGGAGGCAAATTGAAATATCATCACATATCTCTGTGATGAATTCTTGCAAATAAAATTAGTTACATCATGTAATACACCCAGTAATGCCAAAGTATTGTATCAAAGTAGGAGACGAACAGAAGGATGTGGTTTGAGGGAGAATTAGTTGCTATATATGGCATGTCTAGTTAATATGTTGAAGTCTCATTTGTATGTTCATGCAGAAATATAAACATAAATAAGACAACAAAGCATTGTTTGAAGGAACTTTGGTTGCGATTTCTGCCAGGAATTGTTACAATATTGATGTCCCTCCATTTCACAGTCTCATTGTTGATATTCTTTTTTTAGCCACAATTTGGTCCTAATCAAAGCTTACAAAGAATAAGCTCTGGAGTCGATTTGTTCGACTGAAGGCGGTGCTCCAGCGTGGCCACAGTCAAATGACTGAAACAAGTATAAGAATTCCCCTCTCAGATTCACACACTTATTGCAGCTATCCTTCAGTCTTTGTAAGCCCTGTAAAAAGAATTCGGAGGGTTGGGCCTCCAACCAGGCTTTTCATGATACCCTTAAAGCCAGGAACTTTTCAGCATCCCCTCATATATATATATATATATATATATATATATTATATATATATATATATATATATATATATCGGAGCAATCTCAAGATTAATCAGCCGAAATTGCGAAGATGATCCGGTTCTTGACTGAAGATTGAAGGCTTCGAATGTCCCGTCCATGTTTTTTTGTATCGTCTTCTAAATGTTTCACGTTCTTGTCCCAGTTTGTATTTTTTACATTACATATACATACATACATATATATATATATATATATATATATATATTTATATATATATATATATATATGTCACATCCAATGAGCAAGTTATTGGGTAGTTTACAAATTTTTCCTTTTATTTTTAGGTGCATTTGTTGGGGTTTATTAAGACAGAAAAAAAAGAGTTTGCCATTTAAATGATGTCTAATGTGCTTATGTCAGCTTATGTTTAACCCTTTACCTTTTAAACAGACTATATCTGGTCCAAATATTCTACCTGCTTTATATTCAAACAAGCTAGATCTGGCCTCTCACACCAATCCTACAATGTCATTCTAAAAATAAGTAAACACCTCGCCGAAATCTTGAAGCTAAGAGATAACGTATGATTAATTCAAAACAATATTAACCAAAAACATTGCATTTGACAGAGTAACCTGAATGCTAAAGGGTTAACATTATACACATATTTTATTTATATCTTACTGGTAGTGTTACAAAGTGAAATATGAGCAGGCCAGGGTTACTTGATTTGAATGAGATTTCCATTCATGTGACACTGCTTTTATTATATTCAGGGCAGAAGCTAACACATCAATTGGTGCTATTTAGACATGTCATTGTATTTAACAAGTTCTATATCTGGAAACAGAGTTTCCAATTCAGGCTGTTTGCTGGTAATTCTGTTTTTAGATTCTTTTAAGTTTGCACTCCTTTGCTGGTTTTGTCGGTGCTGTTCTTGAGATGCAAATCAGTCCTAATTGGGCAAATTTGCCCTAATTGGGCAAATTTAAGATTTAAAACCTTTCTAGCTGTCATTATTGTTGGTGTGGTTATTATTATTGTTGTTAAGGTGGTGAACTGACAGAATTGTTAGCACACTCTTTTACTCTTTTACTTGTTTCAGTCATTTGACTGCGGCCATGCTGGAGCACCGCGTTTAGTCAAGCAAATCGACCCCGGGACTTATTCTTTGTAAGCCCAGTACTTATTCTATCGGTCTCTTTTGCCGAACCGCTAAGTGATGTAAACACACCAGCATCGGTTGTCAAGCAATGCTAGGGATGCAAACACAGACACACAAACACACACACACATACATATATATATATACATATATACGACAGGCTTCTTTTAGTTTCCGTCTACCAAATCCACTCACAAGGCATTGGTCGGCCCGGGGCTATAGCAGAAGACACTTGCCCAAGATGCCACGCAGTGGGACTGAACCTGGAACCATGTGGCTGGTTAGCAAGCTACTTACCACTCATGCTTAGCAGTATTTTGCCCATCACTACATTGTGAGTGTGAAGGCACATGGCTTAGTGGTTAGGGCATTTGGCTCACAATCGTAGGGTCACAAGTTTGGTTCTCGGCAGCATGTTGTGACCTTGAGCAAGACACTTTGTTTCACATTGTTCCAGTTCATTCAGGTGGCAAAAATGAGTATTACCTGTATTACAACGGGCCAGCCTTGTCACACACTGTGTCATGCTGAATCTCTCTGAGAAGTATGTGAAGGGGTACGTGTGTCTGTAGAGTGCTCACCCACTTGCACGTTAATCTCATGAGCAAGCTGTTCAGTTGATCAGATCAAATGGAACCCTCGTCATTGTAAGCAACAGAGTGCCAGTACATGCTGAGTTCAAATTAAGCCGGGGTCGATTTTGCCTTTCATCCTTTCAGGGTCAATAAATTAAGTACCAGTGAAACACTGGGGTCAATGTAATTGAAAAAAATAAAAAGGAAAAAGCAAAAAACGAGAAAGAAAAAAGAGAAAAAAGAAAAAAACAAACAAAACAATTCACCACCTTGGGTTGAAAAGTTGAAGGCACTGAAAGACCTCTCTAATGGCTATTGAGGCACACCAGCACACTTGCAGCATTGCCGTGGGTGATGGTGAACAACCAAGCGCCCTCAAGAGCTTCATTAGTTACTTCTGCAAGGTGAATTGCCAGTGAAGAGAAGAATCTTGCAGTTAGTGGTCCGACACCACCAAACATCTCAAACACCACAGAATGGAAAATGTTGGCTAACAGACCATGGTATTTCAGGATTTTGTTCTGCTCAGCTGCAGAAGCTGTGGATCTCGCCCTGACTGCAGCCTCCAGGATGTGAGAAGAAGCAAAGGAGTCACTAACTGTGACATCCCAGACAAGAAATCTGCCTCGCGACCAAGGGCACAGGGTGAGGCAGTCAGGTTTCTTCCTATCACATCTGGACAATCCAGATGGTTCCAAGATGGAAGGAATGTTTGCCTGAGCCAAGCTCTTCTTGAATATTAGGTTCAACTCTGTATGATGCGAGAAGCAACTAGCTTTTAGGTGCCAAGAAAGGCCATGGAGGCCTGTGGAGTCAAGGATCCTGCCACAATAACAGACCAAACCTGTGCATATGTCAGCTCCCACTGTGAGGGCAATGGCAACATGAAGTATGTCCAAGCTGAGTAGGCCACCAACATTAGCCCCAGCGATGGCATCAATCCAGTCACCTGAGTATTTGGCACTAGCAGACAGTAAGTGGCACCTTGAAAACTGGTCTGACTGGATGAAGAGGGAGTCGAAGGTAGCCTTCAATATTATGTGGTCCCAAGATCTCTGGCCCTGACAGTCCTCCACCTTCTCAGGAGCAGACAAGCCCAATTCTCTCCAGTGTTGCAGAGATTCATCCAACTCCCTGTTGGAACTGGTCCATGGTGGAGAGGAGAGGATGTGGACCTATCAATTCAGTTCAGGGATCTTTTCGGTTTGAACGGCAGTTTTTTCTAGCGCTGTCATATGAAATTGTCACCCATAATTATGACTTGAGAATCGATCTATTGCATTTCAATCTATTTTAGTGTTAGGGTTAGGGGTGGCGGGAAGGGTACCTTTTTTTCTTCACAAATGTAAATAAACCCAATCTGTTTCTTAAATGAGGGACATATTCATACGGCACAGAATGCTTTTTAACTCAATAGACGTCACTGATTGGTTGAAATTGCAGAAATTGAAGAAAACTAACAACAAATATCTTACAAACTATAGAATTTTCTCAATAAAGCCAAGAGAAAAAGAAGTTTTATAAACACACTCTATCAGTATACGAAGTTTAAAATTTTTTAGTTACCTAGAAATTATGTTACAAAGTGCCGTTCAAAACAAAAAGATCCCATTTCAGCAGACTAAATATCATGGTTTATGATTCATACAGTATTATCATATGCTCTGGTGAAGGGTTTACAGGTTGATTAGAACATGACTAGGGATGAAGTGAAGTGAACAAATAGAACTAGAACAATAAATAAAGTAAATAGTGATGACTGAGCGATAAATATAAATAAGGTAAATTTATAGTTAATAAAAGAATTAAATATTCATGTATAAGGCATAAGTAAAATTATAAAAATATCTATCTAAATTCAAACACACAAATAATTTCTAACAGGTACTTTGATTTAAACTAATAATCCATCTGTATAAATTCTCAACAAATGCAGCAGTTATTCTATGCAGGAGTCCCTAATTTGCATACTGAAAATATTTAAACAATCTATAAACTCTATATATACTCAACAAATACAGCAGTTATTCAATGAAGAAGTTCCTAATTTGCATACCGGAAATTTTTAACACTCTATAAACTGTATATATACTCAACAAATGCAGCAGTTATTCTATGCAGGAGTCCCTAATTTGCATACCGAAAATTTTTAACCGCTCTATAAACTCTATATATACTCAACAAATACAGCAGTTATTCGATGAAAGAGTCCCTAATTTGCATACCGAAAATTTTTAACCTCTCTATAAACTGTTTAAATACTCAACAAATGCAGCAGTTATTCTATGCAGGAGTCCCTAATTTGCATACGGAAAAGTTTAACACTTTATAAACAAATACAGCAGTTATTCTATGAAGGAGTCCCTAATTTGCATACCAAAAATTTTTAACCCTCTATAAACTGTTTAAATACTCAACAAATGCAGCAGTTATTCTATGCAGGAGTCCCTAATTTGCATACTGAAAATATTTAAACAATCTATAAACTGTATATATACTCAACAAATACAGCAGTTATTCTATGCAGGAGTCCCTAATTGCATACTGAAAATTTAAACAATCTATAAACTCTATATATACTCAACAAATACAGCAGTTATTCAATGAAGAAGTTCCTAATTTGCATACCGAAAATTTTTAACACTCTATAAACTGTATATATACTCAACAAATACAGCAGTTATTCTATGCAGGAGTCCCTATTTGCATACTGAAAATATTTAAACAATCTATAAACTCTATATATACTCAACAAATACAGCAGTTATTCGATGAAAGAGTCCCTAATTTGCATACCGAAAATTTTTAACCTCTCTATAAACTGTTTAAATACTCAACAAATGCAGCAGTTATTCTATGCAGGAGTCCCTAATTTGCATACGGAAAAGTTTAACACTTTATAAACAAATACAGCAGTTATTCTATGAAGGAGTCCCTAATTTGCATACCAAAAATTTTTAACCCTCTATAAACTGTTTAAATACTCAACAAATGCAGCAGTTATTCTATGCAGGAGTCCCTAATTTGCATACTGAAAATATTTAAACAATCTATAAACTGTATATATACTCAACAAATACAGCAGTTATTCTATGCAGGAGTCCCTAATTTGCATACTGAAAATTTTCATCAAACATTTTCATCAAACTGAAATTATTGTTTCATGGAGACGATAGCAAAAGAACCTGAATTTTAAGAATGTCAAATGGTTAGAGTATCCAACTATAAAAACTATGCCAAAGTAGACAATGGATCTAGGCACAGTCCTCTGGCTTATCAACTTCTGCCAACCTTTTCCTAGGATAGATGCCCCCCCCAGCTCTTCTATAAAGCCCTTGGTCTGAGCAGACGCCTCAGGCACCGGCACTCTTCACACCCATCAGGATGAAGAGGCTCAATTCATCACTACAGATTAAATATTTGGATACAAGTTAATGCTGATGATAATGATACCAATAATGATCATCATCATTTAATGTCTTCCTTCTAATCTGGTATGGGTTTGACAGTTTGACAGGAGCTGGCCAGGCAGGAGTCGACAACACACTTCAGTGTCTGTTTTGGCATGGTTTTTACGGTTGGATGCTCTTCCTAACACCAACCACCCCACAGAGCGGGCTAAGTGCTTTTTACATGGCACTAGCACAGGTGAGGTCACTTTTGGCATGGGCTTTTTAAAATAATCAATATCGACTTCAACTTTTGGCACGAGGCCAGCAAGATTGGGGTAAGTCTATTTACATTGACCCCAGTGCTCAACTAGTATTCATTTTATTGACGGCGAGCTGGCAGAAACGTTAGCACACCGGGGCGAAATGCTTAGCAGTATTTCGTCTGCGTTACATTGTGAGTTCAAATTCCGCCGAGGTCGACTTTGCCTTTCATCCTTTCGTGGTCGATAAATTAAGTACCAGTTACGCACTGGGGTCGATGTAATCGATTTAATACCTATGTCTGTCCTTGTTTGTCCCCTCTGTTTTTAGCCCCTTGTGGGTAATAAAGAAATAAGTATTCATTTTATTGACCCTGAAAGGATGGAAGGCAAAGTCAACCTTTGTGGAATTTGAACTCCAAACGTAAAGACAGATAAAATGCCACTAAGCATTTTGTCTAGCATGCTAATGATTTGTCAGCTTACCACTTTTGATAATACCAATATTAACAGCATTTCTGTCATTGAGGACTAAATCTTGGGATTCATTTGTAGTCACCACATTACTGTAAATTATTATGATAATAACAATTTCTTACATTACCACAACAATCACAGAAGAGCCGAATCAATTGAAACTATAATAGATTAATACATACCTAGAATTTCATCCTCCTCTAAGGTCTTCTCTTAACTACAGTGAAGGTCTCATAAGTAATAACAACTTTTCTTCTGTCAAAATAAGTGAGATGTGTCAACTGACTCAAGCAACAAAGCCAGAATTGTCTTTTAGTATATGTATTATGCTGGGTCATTTGTTTTTGCCTTTGTCCACCTTGGCATCACTGAAGATTGAATCTTTGTATTCAATACTGTCTATATTTTCTGCAGACATCTGTTAATTCTGTCCTTCAGGTCCTTTTTTCACTTCAAGTGAAACTTCATGTGGTAAAAAGAGAGCGGAGTGGGTGGATCCCAGAATATTACTGAGAAAACATTGCAAGTTGAGGTGTTGGCTGTTTTTGCATGTATAACATCTCCAAAAGAAACTGAAATTGCACCACGTCCATTATTGTCAGACCAAGTCAAAATCAGATCAAACTTAATTAACATTCCACTGACAAACAGTTGATATGTTACACCAACAAGGGAATCCTTATTTGGTTACTTAACCTTCTAGAAATAGTAGTCAAATCTGTCACATCCAATGATATTGAAAGAAAAGGCAACATTGGGTGATGTAGTCCTAAGTAAACTATGTTTGATCATATAGCACATGTGGTGCAGTTCCACAAAATACCACCTAAAGCTTTTCATAAAAGAGAAAAAAATGTTGATTTCAATTGACTTAAACTGGCAAAAATTATAAATTTGAAATACTCCTCTATGGCCTTTTTCTAGTTTCATCTAGTTGGTTGTGATATTTTTCTGCTTTAATTTGAGAAAAACTACTTGATTGACAGTGTATACGTGGAGTTGTGAGTGTTAGGTATGTGTGCATTCGTGTGCATGTGCATGTGTGCATGTGTATGTGCGCGTGTGTGCATGTGCGTCTATATGTGTATGGGTATGTGTATGTGTGTATGTGTATGTTTATGCCCATGTGTGTGTAATTGTGTGCATATCTGTATGAATGTGTGTTATATGTGTGGGAGGTATGTGTGCATACGTGTGCGAGTGTGTGTATGTACGTGTGTATATGTGTGTGCGTGTGTGTGTGTAATTGCGCGTGTGCGTGTATATGTGCGTGTGAACGTGGAGATGTGTCGAGTTACGTGTGTGTTTTGTTACGTGCATTCACTTGTGTTTGTGTATGTATGTGTATGTGATTGTGTGTACGTATCTACGTTTATGTGTGCATGTGTGTGTATCTAGGTGTTTGCGTGGTGTTGTGTGGGTTAGGTATATGTGCATTCCTGTGCGTGTGTGAGTATGTATGCATGTGTGTGTGCTCATGTATGCTCGTGTGTGCATGTATATGTGCTTGTGTGTGTGTATGTGCATGTGTGTGTGTGCACGTGTATACTCGTGTGTGCATGTGTATGTGCTTGTGTGTATGTGTGTGTAAGTATGTGTGTGTATATATGTGCATGTATGTGTGTTGTGTGTGTGGTGTGTGTGGTGTGTGTGGGAGGTATATATGCGTTCATGTCTGTGTATTTTTCGTATGTGTGTGTATGTGTGCGTGTATATAGAAATAACAATTATAATACATTATAGAAAATAAGGTTGAAAGGGGATAAAGAAGTTAATACAATATAAAATGGCGCAATTAAAAACAAAACATGAAAAATGAAATAAGGTTGCTTTGTTGCAGGAGGTTGTAGAAGCAGTCAATAAGAGGAGGGGTTGTGTTTAGTCTGAGGGGAGAGTTGTTCGTAGATTAAAAACATGATACTGTTCTAGGCAAAGTCGTGAGTGTGTGGATCTGTAGTGTAGAGCAGGGCGAAGCTGGAGATGTTAGAGGGGGAGTGGTTGACCAAGCAGAAGTGATGGCGACGGAGGTGTTCAAACGTCGTCAAACATCGCTTAGATATTCAGTGAAGCGGTCGGCCAATCGGTGGTCCCTCTGACCTACATACAGTTTACCACAGAAGTTGCATCTAATACGGTATATGAGGCTAGAAGAGGGTGCAAGAGAAGGAATTTATGATGCAAAGAATGTGCTGATTGGAACCAGTGAGAGAGGTAGTGTTGGTGATGAAGGGGCAGGTGTGACAGCAGGATCTGGTGCATGGAAGGATCCGGGTGGGGCTGGGTGGAGAGGAGAAGGTGCTACAGACCAGAAGATCATGTAGGTTCTGGGTGCATATAAAGGTGGACAAGGGTGGGTTAGGTGAAAAATGGGGCGGGTGGTACTTCCTTGCCTTGATATTACATGATAGCTCTTATCAAGTGCCATTGTCAAGCAGTGATTTTCATACTTAGCCTTCAATTGCAAACGTCATTTATTTTTATGTAATGAATGACTGATTTTTACATGTATTTGTGGCACAATATAAGAAAATTGGGAACCATTACCTTTAACATAGCTTTAATTTAACATACCTTATTACAGATTTCACCTGTTTTTAGTGTATCACTATCTTTATATATAGCCACAAGTATTATGAAAACAAAGCAGTATACAGGAAATATAGTATTATTTCATCCTTTTTGCAGACAACATCTACTTTTTCAGGGTCATTTCTCACAAATATTGCTTTAAAAGCAATATGAAAATCTTAATCGCTTTCTTATTAAAACACATTAAACAGAAGTATGTGTTGAATGTATGTGACAAACGAACTGCTATATATATACAACTGTCTAATTCATATATTTTATACTATTTTTAGTACATTTTAGACATAATCATGCCTGCAGAAATATTTATATTAATAAATATCTATTTAAAAATATTATGATACAGCCGCAATAAAATGCTTTGCGTAAAAGTTTTAATTAGTTTTTTAAAACTGTGAAGAGTTAGATGGCTTTTATAAAAATAAATTAACTTTTACACTTACTGAAATAGTAATCTTGATGATTAGAATATAATTAAATGGATAATTATAGACTAAGATTATGTTGAAAGTCATAATTTATATATGTATCTGAACCAGAGACAGTCGGGCATATTGGTGTCGTGACTTAAGTGTATAGTATAAGTATGTGTAGTTCTAGTTGTTACAGGCATTGACGCTACATCGAAGAGGCCAGGGAACAGAAGAAAGAAAAAGAAAGAAGACATGCACCCAACACCAGAGCTGAAGACACCTCCGAAAGAAAAGTGCCCTGCCATGTCAAAATGGTAGAGGAGCAGGGTTCGAAACCAGACGTGGTTCCCCCTGATGATGTCTTGAACTAACTGGATTCTATAAAGGAATTGTTGTGGTAGCAGAAATTCCGGTTGAAATTCCTTCCTGAGACAGGACTAGAAATTTGAAATTGGAATTAAGGAATTAGAAGAAAAAGATGGACAGGATTTCTTATCAGAAAATACTTAAAATTTCTAACCAATGGTAATCATGTATAGCATTATCTTATCCGTTTTTAAAATCATCAACATGACCTTACCTGTGACTTAATAAGTAAATATTCTGTGAAGTAAGATATTTCAGTAAAGATGGAAAGAAGTTCGGCCTGGAATGTGTTGTTTTGCTTTTCTTCATAAAAGCTTACTCGTTTAGGAGCTTAGAAAATAAAGAGAGAGAGAGAGAGTTCTTAATGTTTACATAGAGAGCAATAACTGTTTGCAAGGAGTTTCAAGTCATGAAAATATCATATAGCAGCCAACAATTTCAGTTTTAACTACAAAGAATGGAACAAGTAATTTTCTGATGTATTGTTTGGAGTGTAGACATTCGTTTCAAGCTGTTATTTATTATTTATTTTTTTAAGGTGTATTCCTTGATATGTGTAGTGGAACCAACATCATCTCGCTTTTACTCTTTTACTCTTTTACTTGTTTCAGTCATTTGACTGCGGCCATGCTGGAGCACCACCTTTAGTCGAGCAACTCGACCCCGGGACTTATTCTTTGTAAGCCCAGTACTTATTCTATCGGTCTTTTTTGCCGAACTGCTAAGTGATGGGGACGTAAACACACCAGCATCGGTTGTCAAGCAATGCTAGGGGGACAAACACAGACACACAAGCACACACACACACATACATATATATATATACATATATACGACAGGCTTCTTTCAGTTTCTGTCTACCAAATCCACTCACAAGGCATTGGTCGGCCCGGGGCTATAGCAGAAGACACTTGCCCAAGATGCCACGCAGTGGGACTGAACCTGAAACCATGTGGCTGGTTAGCAAGCTACTTACCACACAGCCACTCCTGTGCCTATTCATAAACACTCATCACCTTCAACAGTTTAAAACAGATTTTCAAAAAATCATAGCTGAAAGTCTCCAAATAATTCCCCAAACAATTACAGCTATTATATGGAAATTATTTCATCATAGTATGAGCTAAGATTAGAAACTAGAACTGATAAACAAAGAATGATAAGGAAAAAGATGAATAGCATTCACAAGTTTAATTTTTTTGGTTAAGCTTTTTTGTTTATGAAGTTCTTAAAATTTCCAGTCATTGGTAATCAAGTAAAGCACCATTATTTTATGGAAAAAAAAGTTATTTTCCTTTATTAAACATTCAACACACCCTGATGATGAAGAATACATCCATCATAACATACTACTGATATCGGTATCTGTAATATCCACTATAAGTTGAGTGACTTTTTAGCAATAGTATCATTTAAACATGTCCTCAATTGTTTCTTACTGAAAACACCTTGGCTTGAACATTTTTTCCTTGTGGGGAAAAAACAAAAGGAATAGAATTATATGTTTTAAAAGAAAACTCAGTTCCAATTTTTAAATTAGATTCTAAAAGAATAGAGACCTGAGCTGGAACAAGTAACTCTTCTTTATAACAAGCATGAAACATTTCTTTTTCCTTTTTTTTTTCTGAGTGGTGAGGAATGCATGCTGTTTTTTCCATAGTATTAATAACTGCAGAGATAACAGCATGGGAGTGAAATTTTTTAAACAACATTAGGTGAAATATTTGATACAATAGAATTAATTTAAATCATTTCTTTAAGAACAAAAACTTAAAATATTAATTAAGAGTTTTCTCAATATATCTATTTAGTTAGAATGCGAAATTTTTTTTTCTTCCTTTTCAGTTTTTATCCCAAAAAGTATTATGAAGCTATACAACTGTGAATGTAATAAGAAGTGATTTGAAATATAATACATTACATTAAAATTTAAGGCAAGTTTATCTTTAAGTCTCATAATATTTTCTTTGAGTACGTGCATCAGTTTGTGAAGAAATACAATTCAAATGTCAAAATGAAAAGATTTTGCGATGACAGATCAACTTGAACTAGAAGCTTTTATTATGTAGCCAGAACACCTAAATTTTGGATATCATACCATATGAAGGAGATAATTAAATAAATGACAAACACATTACAATTATTGAGTTAGTGTTAACATTTAATGCAAGAGACCTTAAAAAGATAAATATAAATAATTATAGCGAGGAAAATAATATGAGCCATTTACCTTTAATATGTATTGTAAGCTGATCGGTGTTGCTGGAGAGTTCGAAGTTTCCTGCACTTAGCAAAAAAAAAAAAAAATTATCAATCATTGACTATTCTTGTTCCTCAATTCATAATTATTTTTAGTTAGCTTTTTATTGCTCTCTGCATTAACACTAACTTAACATATATAATACTCATTGGTAACAATTTTATCAAAACGTAACAATTATATAAAAAAAATGGTGGTGAGCTGGCAGAATCGTTGGCATGCCAGGCGAAATGGTTAGCGGTATTTTGTCTGCCCTTACGTTCTGAGTTCAAATTCTGCTGAGGTCGACTTTGTCTTTCATCCTTTTGGGGTCGATAAATTAAGTACCAGTTATACACTGGGGTTGATATAATCGACTTAATCTGTTTGTCTGTCCTTGTTAAACTTTTTAAATTCACACCATATGTCATATATTTTATTAATAGCTTATTTCATAGATGAATAATAGAAACAACATTTCATAATTAGCTTAATCTCCTGTGAATGCAGTAGTGGATTATTCATATGTTAAGGAAGCTGAGTTTTTTATTTTATCTTAAAAACTCTGTACCAAATCCCTACTTAGAATTTGGAACTGGGAATCAATATTTCCAATTAGAAAATTTTGATGAATATGCAAAACACCCCATATTGACTGATGATGTCATAAACAAGGTGACCACTAATTTTCTTTGAATAGACATGAAGATGATGAATTTTCCTTGATTGATGTCAGCAAAAATTGATTGTTTGCATTACTCAAATGTACTTGATGACATTAGGTAATTAACCAATCAAGGTCGTTGATGAAAATCATTAAACCCTAATATAAGATTTTTCAAGAAGTCAGGGAAGAGAGCAGACAAGAGAAAAGAAACAAATGCAGTTAAGTGTTATGTCAGTCACTATTGGCTGCCAGCTGTTTGATTTGGCTGAATTGTCAAATATTCAGAGCTACAACATGAATGAACTGAGCTATTACTAAATAAAAAAAAATTACACTATGGTAGATGGCAACTGCATTCCACTCTCTTTCTTTCTCTCTTTCCCTCTCATGTATAACTATAGAACTAGTCCATTGCTTCATCACTGTATGAAAAGGACTTCACTTTGCTTTAGCTGTAGTACCCTATGGTGCCATTGTGGTCAATTCAATATCTAGGCACTTGGCATAGGATGCACTGAAACCTTGCTCCTGTCATTCATTTAATCATTAAAATTTTCTTTTCTGATAATGAAATAAATACATGCAATTTCATCATGTGCTTTATTTACCAAAGATAATTAACATAACTAACAAATGAGATGTGTTTATTCTGTAAAAATATATTGAATTACTTACATTCTAATCAATAATACAAATAGATACTTTCATAACCAGATACTTTCATAAGGATGGTGAGCTGGCAGAAACGTTAGCACACCGGATGAAATGCTGAGCGGAATTTCGTGTCGTTACGTTCTGAGTTCAAATTCCGCCAAGGTCGACTTTGCCTTTCATCCTTTCAGGGTCGATTAAATAAGTACCAGTTACGCACTGGGGTCGATATAATCGACTTAATCCGTTTGTCTGTCCTTGTTTGTCCTCTCCGTGTTTAGCCCCTTGTGGGTAGTAAAGAAATAGATACTTTCATAACCAGACATGTAGACACTAGACCTTCAAAGTTTCATGCACCTGTAACATTCCTCAAGGGGAATACACCCATGCTAAAAATGGTATTTTTCTTTTATTGAATAACTGAAACATTGTCAATATAGAAGCTAATTCAGGTATACCACATGTTAAGAAAACGTTTCACTTTTGAAGATCATGTCACAAAATAGAATTTCACAATACAAAAATATTTCCCCATTCTCTTTCCTGTTATATGGAAGTCGATAGGAAAGTACAATTTGCATTATGGAATCCCATGTTACAGAAATATTTATAGAATACAATGCTTCCAGAACGTAGAGAATGCCTGTATATGCATTTAATCAAAGCTGCAATGCACAATAAAACTCATGTAGCAAAATATGTCCTGATAGAATCTTCCATAATGCTCTCTCTTTTATCTCTTCTTTCTCCCTCTTCCCCCCCCTCTCTCTCTCTCTCTCAGCTAATTTTATGATTGTTGGTAGAGATAATGGTTAACTCTGTTGTTAGCTCCTGACTTCTTCAGCATTGTGTCAGCTTACAATGTTAAGTTCAAATCTACACTAGAAGCAAAACAAGTAACAGTTTAGAATTTCCATATAGGAAAAGAGACATTTCCTTAACTTAAATAGCAGCATAAAACTTCAGTTTATCTAGTTTACAGGATTAAGTACATGCTCAATTACAAATGCTACCTATGATAAAGCGACTTACTATCCATGGAAAGATTCAAGAATATACAATTATATGCAGCCATAGAAATATGATTAAGAAGCTTGTATTGCAACCATATGTTTCCAGGTTCAGATACTGAATGAGAGAATGTGAAGGAGTAGAAATTTGTAAAGAAAATCTATGCAGAAGCCTTTGGATGTATATATATATATATGTAGGTGTATATGGCTATGATTGTATACCCCCTTATAAAATGGCATCAATTAGCTTCTTCTCTTTATATCAAATGGTAACTTTGTGAAGTGATAAATGGAAATCAATTAACTATTAGACTGAAATGTGCAGTGGTCGAAGCAAGTATATGTATATTATATACTATGACCAATGCAAAGGGATATGTATTATTTTCGAAGCAGAAGGGAAATATTCCTTATTAGTAAATTTTGATTGAGATTTGAATATTTTCTTAATAAACAACTAACATTGGCTACACTCTGCTAATTTTCAAAACAAATAAATGTCATTTTTGTTTTATTTTATTTTAATTTTGTCTCCATGAAAATGTTGTCAGGACCATATTTATCAAAGTCCAAGATATCAGACTATCACTTTTTGTCATAAGATTGATATCTGGCATAGTGAATTTACTCTGTTGCCAAGCTTTGCTGCTCATCCTGGTATTGGGTGCTTTTAGCAGAACTCCCTTTATTGTAAGCATTTGTGGCAATTATTTAGTGTGGAAATAATCATGAGTTTATGTTCTCTTCTTCCTTCTTTTTTCTTTTGGTTTTTGAGATTCTGTGAAATGACTCTAGACATCTGCTTAGTCTTCAAAGATATTACGGAAAAATAAAAAAAACCTGAAAAGCATTCTATCACCAGTAGTCATCTATTTGCATTTGAGCCTGAGTAAATTATAATTCTAGATATACACAAAGTTAAAGTAGTTAAGGCTGGAACACATTCCGTTTTAAATCTACTTGACCAGAGATGACCTCGGGTTAAACAACAGCAATTAGTTGCATTAAAATTCAACAAGTGTTACATATAGGAATTGATGAACCTTACTCGACACACCACCATAACTCACATTTTACTCTTCATTAAATTCTCTTGCTAAGACAGACTGTCAATAATCACCTTAAATTCTAGGGATTATATTTGGTTACACTAAATTGATTCTATAGAATTTAGGCTATGTTATCTATAAGAATTCACAATCCAAGTAAAGGTGTCTTTGTTGATATGATTATCTTAAATCACTGGGATTTATGCCAAGTTCATATGGTTTTAGCCTTTTGATCCAGTTTAAGTCATTTGGAACACATAACAGATTGGCCACTTAACAAAACATTTCATCCATATTTATGCACTTGCATTGTACCATAACACAACTCTGTACTATATTAATTCATTTATATAGTTCTATGTCATGAATAAAACTTACTAAATTCATTGACGTAATTTTTAACATATTGCATTGACACTAACTTGAGAAACTTGACATCAGCATCAATGCCTCGGTAATTAAAAATATAATGTCAACAATCGCTAATTACACAATAAAATTAATTAGAAGTTATTTGAATGTTTTCTCTTCCAGGAAATAATGGAATACAACATTTTAAAATTTTAACTTCAGTATATTTATATACGGAGGCGCAATGGCCTAGTGGTTAGGGCAGCAGACTCATGGTCAGAGGATTGCGGTTTTGATTCCCAGACTGGGCATTGTGTGCATTTATAGAGAAAAAACACCTAAAAGCTCCACGAGGCTCCGGCTGGGGGTGATGGCCACCTCTGTTGTACTCTTTCACCACAACTTTCTCCCACTCTCTCTTCCTGTTTCTTGAGTAACGCTGCGATGGACTGGCGTCTCATCCAGCTGGGGGAACACATACGCCACAGAAACCGGGAAACCGGGCCCATGAGCCTTGCTAGGCTTGGAAAGGGCGGAAAAAAATATCTATATACATCATACTTTCTTGTGTAAATATGAATGTATGTTCACCTGCATGTAACACATGAACAAAAAGCAGCAGCACTGAGGCCACCATTTTGAAACATCATCTGAGATGGGTGGGCCACGTAGCAAGAATGAAAGAGATCAAGCTGTGTCATCAAATTTTATATGTCGAACTTTCCACTGGAAGGAGATTCCACAGCTGTCTCCTCCATTGATACAAAGACCAGCTGAAGCAAAATCTAAAACTTACTTGAATCGATCCCAAAGCCTGGGACGTTGAAGATCAGAACAGACCCAGCTGGTACCACCATGCCATCTTCACTGTGACAGATCATTTTGAAGCTGAATAACAGAGAAAAGAAAAGAGAAATGACAAGAAAGAAAATGGAGGCTGCAACAACGAAAGCCTCTATCACCATGGATCGCTTGTGAATTTTGCGATGGATGCTTCCATTCAAGAATTGGCAAATTTAGTCATTAGAGGCATAAACATAGACAGAGGAGAAGAAGCAGTCAAGAAGAAGCTAAATAAATTATTGGGCACTTGATAAAATGCTGACGTCGATATATATCTCACGTAAGAATATTATCGACACTAACTTGGAACTTTTGGCCAGTTAAGCCATCTTCAGCTAAACTAGTCGAAACTTCAAAGTTACTGTCAATAACATTCTTGTTAACATATATATATATATATATATATATATATATATATATATATATATATATATATATATATATATATATATATATGAACATAAATATATATATACATATATACACTCATATATATAATATTCACCTGCATGAAACTCATGAGTATATAGGCATATGCGTGTGTGTGTACACATATGCACACATGCACACACACATACACACACATGAAATTAATAATGTAATATACCAAAGAACAAAACAATTAAGTAAATATCTGAACATTTTGCTTACTTTGTCGAACTTACAATCAGCTGCAAATAATTGATGGTCTATAAAATAAAAATATGTATACAAACTCAACAATGAAATATTTTGCTGCTGGTGCATAAAACCTAGTGAAACAAACTCCAGATGGATTTCAAATTTTAAATGCCTAGATTACAAGCAGATGACTCATTATCAAGAGGATCGTTTTTACCTTCTAAATATTAGACTAAATATTTTAAATAAAACTTCTGAATCAGCATGTTGAAAATGAATTCATGTGTTTATATTTATGTATCTTTTAATGTGATATGTAGTTAATTTCTATTTGCCTATATAATGTAATTAGATTGTATTTGTATACATAGGCATGTGATCAGAATTTATTTGTGAAACCTTATCTATATCTAAAAATCTAAACAGTATTTTATTTTCTGCTGACTGAACCTTTCTTGGATATTGTAGTTTTAACTTCAAATTTTTTTCTTAAACAAGTCAATAAATAAATAGTCATATTGATTTTACATCTCATATATATCTTTCAATTCCAATGCCATTATAAGGTTGAATAACATTGGAAATTTATTTAAAATCACATTCCAGAATCATCAGTTTTAGTGAATAAATTCTATTAAATATAAATAAAAGGAACAAGATATATATAAAAAAAAAATTGATTACTAAAATATATCACTTAGAAAATATATTGATATTAGAAAATTATGACATAGTTGACAATTGTAAATTTTATTAATTCAACTTCTGTTGAGAATTTCCAACAAAAGATATTTAATAAAATTGATATTAAAAGTAAGCGAAGGGATATGATAAAGTGAATATTTACTCTTAAACTGAAAGGAAATGTCAAATACTTTGTCTTGATATATATATGGTGTCAACTGAGATCAACTATGTAATATAAGATTCTAAAATGTTTATGGTGAGTTAAAAGAAGGCCTACTTGAAATGTAGCTGTCAATCAAAATATTTATCTATTATATATCAGGTGATATCTAGAAGCTCATATCATCTCCTCCATATAACATTTTCTCTTAACTCAAGAATACAATATAAAATCAGTAATCTCCAGCATTCTATGTCAGCACTAAATAGAAAAGATTCCTTCAGTCATTTGACAACTTTATTTTTGACACACCCTACAACTCCTCCTCAAAGTTTATGACCCTGCATTACTAACATGTATACTTAACTGAGACATTTGAACACTTGTGCAATTAATTATCAAGTCAATTTTTCTGAAGCTAAACAAGTAAATACATTACTGCATCATAAGGTTCACCTAGCATTCTAGATGATTGCCAACCAAAGAGAAGGACTCATCACCAGCCCATAGGGCATTACTATACTCACCCACTGTCAACTTGTTTCAACGGTTTTCACTGGATATTGAAAATTCTGGCCAAGTCCATAGCAGGTACCTATAGCAAGAGCCACCTGATTCATGTCAGGTAATGTCACCTTATCTTGGACTATTAGTTGAGACCACTGCTTATTACCAGATATCCTGGTATAAATGTTTCTATGAGGTTTATACATTAAAGTAGCTATTTTCTGAGAGGTACAAAAAGAATGAGGCTTTCATTATTGAACAATGTAAAAAATAAAATTCAAATCTTATGAATACACAAAAATATTTATAAAGAAATTAACCCATTTGTTTTTGTAATAAGGGTGGAGCAATAGGTTGTTCAGTTTGACATATAAAGGCAAAGACATATACACTTGAGAGCTGTTTAGTAAATTGCAGAGAAATTTTAGGATATGAAAATTTTTGTAAAGATTTCAAAAAAATATTAAGTCACCAACAAAATCTCTTGTCAGCATACTGCACTATATGATGCCATCCCAAAAAATTAAACTAATCTATTTAGATAAATTTCTACCGGAATATTGTTAAATAATAATGTTTGCTACTATCATAATTTTATGGAAGAAAAATATGATTGTAGATTCAAATATTTTTAAGTACAATTAAATATCCTCCATCAATCACATTATGCTTGCCATAAATTTTAACATTGTCCTTTGAAGCATTTATAAAGAGATGGGAAAAATCATTAATTTTATTAATGCCTTCTTTGTATCACTAACTACAAATGCTAAATGCAAATACTATACATGCTTTGATGTTCCAAAACTTTTTAGTAGTAAACTAATCAGTTGTTAATTAAGATGCTTCTCAATCCTTAGAGAACAACTGAGACAATCAATTTTGTTTTAGAAAGGTGAAAAGACTAATTTCTTTAAAAAATGATTTTATTCTGTGTCTATTATAATTCTAACGTTTTGGGGCTTCTTTTATTCTGAGAATGTTAAAATACAACAGCCTTATTGTTTTTTGTATTTTTTGTATCTCATAAATATATTTCACCTTAGTATATTTCACAAGCTGTTGTGTCATTATTATGGCTATATAATACTTGAAAGATATTTGACAAAATAAAATTTGTGTGATAATTTATATTCCTGAAGGGTAGAGGATTAAATTCAATGTAACATAGCTATCTTGCAATAATAGAATTAGTGGTAATTACAGTAACTAGTTAGTGATTACAGTACCCACTTTTAATGGTCTGGAAAACAAGTTATAAACTATGAATGCACTCAATTAGTTCTGAATTTTTAGTAATTAGTAAAGAAATTCAAATTAAATTAGAAAACTGAATGTCTATATTGTCTAAATTAACTAAACATATATATAGCAGTATGCATTTTAAAATTCTTTTTAGTAGCATATAAAACTTTTAAAAATAAGAGAGGAAGAATTTTCTATAATTTAATAAATATTACTGGTAGTAACGTCTAACATTTTAAGAATATCCATAAAAATATTGAAGGAATGCAATTTCAGTGTTTTGTTTTGAAGGTTTTATGAAAGAAAGTGTAGCCATTTCCCAATTTCTAATGCAATAATTCATGCACCAATGCATTTAGCAGGAATTAGAATAGGAAAATTACTGAAATAATGAAATTGCACACATTAAAAATAAAAGCAATTTCCTTTTTCTATAAGAAGCTATCTGAGATTTACAAAAGAATTAAGCATACAAAATGAATGGCTACTGCCAAAGGGAAAGTGAGATTGTGTTTGGAAATAACCATATATGATATCGAGTCATTGGTCTGATTTATACACAAATCAAGGTATTAATGGATGGATCTTTGAGAATTGAAGAAAAAGTCATGTATAAAATAATTCGAGGATAAGCCTTTGGAAAAATACTTTGCTCTTTATTATTTTAGTTTGAATTTGTGGAGATAGTTTGGTACATTTTTTTATTAAAAATACCTAAGGAGAAAAGTTTTAGAATATCATTAAATTGTCCAAGAACAGACTGTCAAAATTAAGAAAGTGCCTTAAAATATGCAAAGGGTTAGAAAATTTGTATTTTATAACAATTCTCAAGTGAAGATAATAATTTCTCAATGCATGTCACCAGACTGGTTGTAGAGGGACAGCTACACATTTAATTGCAATTTGTTTGTTTTTTTTCATTTATTTCGATATTGAAAACCCCAAATTTTTTCATTAAATAAAAATTGATTTCTATAGGAAAACCAATTTTGCTTTCACTTTTTTTTTTTTTTGCATTCCTTAACAATCTGAATTAATGCTGACAAATTACATAAAGAAAAACACATGTGGGAGCTTTATTTCAAAACATTACTTCCTACTTAAGGTACATGATTGGCAGAATTGTTAGAGTGTGAGTGTAAAACAAAATCCTAACTCTCGTGCTATTTGTTCTAGTTTTGTGTTTTGAATTCCAATTCTACAGAGGCCAATTCTGCCTCTCATACTTCTGGGAACAATAAAATATAGTACACGTCTGCTCTCTCTCTCTCTCTCTTCCTCCCACTCTCTCTCACTCTCTCATTCTCTCTCCCTCTTTCCCTCTCTCTCTCACTCTCTCACTCTCTCTCACTTTCTCTCTCCCTCTCTCTCCTTCTCTCTCTCTCTCTCTCTCTCTCTCTCTTTCACTCTCTTATACACATACTATGGTTTTGCTATGCTGCAGGATGAGAATATTGTAGGCAACTAATCATAGGATTTCTTCCTTCCATGACAATCACTTCCACTTCACTACAGAAGATGAATGTGGTTGCTGCAGTCCTGATAGAGTAATGTATATGGAAATTATGACATCTTATAAAAGCAAAACCTGGTGGAATATACACATCAGATCATCATTGCTATATCATTTGTTTGTATCACAATTGCTGTTGATTACAGGTTTCCAATGTGTCAGCCATTTCCATACTTAACTGATTTGTTACCAATAAAAGTGATGTGAACTACAACTGCATGTATTTATTGGTAAAAGTTCCTCACAAACTAGGAGAATATTAGTCTCAATACATGATTTCACATATAAGTAATTGCTGATCAATTCAGTAAAGAAATATGTACACAGGCCCTTCCAGATCCCCACACATGTGTGTGTGTGTGCACACACACATATATATATATATATATATATATATATAGTAGAAATATAAAAATATACAAGCTGCAAAGATACTGAAGATTCAGTATACACAACGTGGCAAAATTACAAGTTGAAAATATGTGGAAAAAAAAAGTGGAAGAGAAATGCCTTCGTTTCATATACTTTAATATCTTTTTTTAAATATACAGACTCAAAACAGTATCTCCTTTTCAGTTCATGCCATCCTAACCACACCAAAATATATATCCCATTCAGTCTAGTAAAAAGGATCTGTACAATTGTATCTGACATAACCACTCAGGAAACTCGCCTACAAGAACTCAAAATAACGCTCATTGGACGTCAGTACCCATCTACACTTATAGAACATGGAATTAAACACGCCAAGAAATTGGACACAAACACATTAAGGACAACAAAGCAAAACACCACACCTCACTTTAAATCACTCCCATACATATCAACCCCAAAAACAATGAAGCATACAACACAATTACACAAAATCTCCCTCTGCTCACTCAAGACCCGAAAATGAACAGCATCCTAAATACACACAAACTACTAAAATGCAAAAGACAAGACAAATCACTCAAGAAACTCCTAACAAATGCAAAACTATACTCAATACATACGATACCAACAGTTAAAAAATGCAGACAACCTAATTGTGGTACACGCCCATACCTAACTGAAGGCTTAGAATTCACATTTCAGCAAAGACAAAAATTCTCAATTAAGACTAACTTCACATGCACTTCCCAGAACCTTATCTATGTCCTAACCTGCTCAGCTTGTGGGCACAATTACGAGGGGCGTTCAATAAGTAATGCCCCTGACCCACTGCCCATAGCAGTAGAGCAACAAAACTTGGCACAATTATTAGTCTTTTTCAACGTAGGCAGACACCTTTTGCATATGCAAATGGTCATTGATGATAGTTTCCACAGACCAAGTACTAATCTTGACCTCATGAGCTATTTGGCGAATAGTTATGCGTCGATCTTCCAAAATGGCAACCTCAACTTGATGGAAAGATGCCTCATCAATGGCAGAAGGGAGGCGACCAGATCTGGGAGCTGTTTTCACAGAGTTCCGACCATGTTTGAATTCACGATGCTAGCGTTTTACAATGTCATATGATGGGGCGGCATCATCACCATAAGTTACTTTCATTTCATCAAAAGTCTCCCGTGGTGTGCGTCCTTTCAAATACAAAAACTGGATCACTGCTCGACACTCAACAGGCACCATTTAACACTTGACTCTGTTCAAACACCTGTAAATCAGAAACCACAATTAGTTCAGAGCTGTAATTTTTCACTTCATTTATAGAGATATGGATAGTTGCACATGCAAATTTTCAGCTTGATCAAACGACTGCAAGTGGGTCAGGGGCATTACTTATTGAACGTCCCTCGTATGTGCGCCAAACGAGACTTAATTTGAGACGCAGAGTCATGCTGCATAAAGAACAGATTCATTTCCCTCAATACAAGCAGATATCGCTGAGATTTCCCTCAATACAAGCAGATAACACTGAGCGGACATATCGACAGATGTGCAAGTAATAAAATGCCGAATTTTCATATCTTCCCATTATACCTATGCAAAGACTTAATCTCAGTATAAGAACGCCTAAACAAGGAAAACCTGTTCATACAAAAGTACACACCACACCTCAATATACAAATTTGACCATTTTAAAAATTATACTGAGGAGCTATAGACTTTCTGCAATTTTGCGTAGGCCTCTGAATAGGTAACGCCTTGACAACTTTCTGTCATGGTCAATGCAATGATCACATGCTACACAGCTTATTTCTAAGCCCTGCTGTAAATAGCGGAAGTGAGTTAGAACTTTAAAACTTAGTGCACATACACAACAGAGTTTAAAGTCGATTTGTACCGAGCAGCTTTACCTTGCATGCTTTAGCTTCGTTACTATGGTAACAGTCCGGATACTTATTGATCAAATCTTGTATAAACATATAATAGGAAAAGAGAAACAAAGGTTTGTGGGTAGCTGACAATCTAGAGAAGGATTCGGTCAGCCCAGGAGGCTATGAAGTGGAACTGAAAATAAAGCCATGTAATTGGGTTCTGAATCACTCAACCTGTTATATGTAGTTATGTAAAAATAGATTTGGATATATGTATGCATATGTGATGCACTCCCACATCAATCTCATGAAATCCCAACTGCTGAATCAATCAGATAATGCTTATGTCTATAGCAAGACATACTGAACAGGAATATGTATGATCTAAATCATTGAACAACCCACACAGTGATTTAAATATAACAGAGCAAAATCACCATCAAATTTGTCTGTAACAAGGATTCAATTCCTGGTTGATGTCATCTCCATTTACTTACACTTTTAATGTCCTTAGCTAAGATACAAGCATCTCTCTTTTCCTTCTTTAATCCCTTGTGCTTAATCTGAAGCAATCAATATACTTGTGTATATGCATGTATGATATAACTATAAAGCCCTAGTTGAGCCAAAACTCATTTAAAACAGCTATAAAATTAGTATGTATTATTCAAATGTTTATGTAGCATAGAGATATTGTCTGCATGTTAATGTATAGATAGTTAGCATATAGAACAATTACACAAAGGATAATTATAAAGGGATGAAGAGGTTTAATCAATACTAGACTTTGAACATGCAGTAACAAGCTCATGCCTTTGCATTCTGAGTTGGGTGCAAAGGTGGTTGAGGGGGACTGCTTCTTGTCTTGAAATCATAAGATATCTCTATTTAAAGCAAAGTTTTGAGACTGTTATTTTTGGCTAGTGTCTGATGTATGAATTCATATGCTGTAGTTAATCTGTAATATTGTAGATAACTGCAAATATTTGCATATATGATGAGAAATGACAACATATTCTTCTGACCCTCAGGCCTAAGAATAAGTCAGATAACACTACAGGTATTCATGTTTTAGATAACAAATATTCATATCGCTTTTATGTGTAACTTTCATCAATTAATATTTCTTATACATTAAGCATGCTGACTCCCCTGTCACTATTATTAATTTACATGCAGTGTATCACCTAGATATTTCACACTATTCATTCTTGTATATGAGTTCTTACACCATTCACTGTTCATTAACCTAAAATATATAACTCTCTAATGATTCAAAGCTGTTGTAGTCATTGGCTGGACTAAGCTTCATTGATAAGATCTAAGAAGACAAAAAACATATAAAGTTGTCGCCTTACTGCTAAATATCAGATTTACAACATTATAGCATTTCATTTTAATTAGAATTTTAGTACCGTCTTCTCTGCTATTTTTTCTTAAGCTGAATAAATCATTCAGATAATGGTTACTCATATTAATAAGTTTGCAATTTTAATTAATAAATGCTTCTATTCTTATTACATGGAATATGTCAGTAACCAAAATATTAAGTTTTAGTTTCGTGTTCAAGTGTTAAACGCATACTCTCACCTGATAATTATTGTCAGGAATTCTGAAAAAGGACTACATTGGGGGAGCACTCTTCAATGAGCACTTGAATTACCATTCTTAACATTCCAGCTTTGCCTTCTCTCACTATAATCCAAGTCCAATGCTAGTCAATAGTCAAACTTTTCAGAATCATTTACAGATGTCAGACTTTTTGTTGCAGCAATCAGGGTATCACATGCATTTGTGACAATGAAATTTTATTACTGCCATTGCTCTTTTATTAGTGAGAATTCATGGAGAGCATCATCTAGGTCACTTACATGGTTGTGTCCAACATTGTTACTAGTGTTTTAAAGGAGGAATTTTGGTTATCTTCATTTGAAGGATGAATAAAAATTAAAAGAATATCTCGTATGAAAAACCTATCAGTTTACAAATAGAAGATTATCTTCTTAGAAATTCATCATCATCATCATCATTTAACATCCGCTTTCCATGCTAGCATGGGTTGGACGATTTGACTGAGGAATGGCGAACCAGATGGCTGTGCCAGGCTCCAATGTGATCTGGCAGAGTTTCTACAGCTAGATGCCCTTCCTTATGCCAACCACTCCAAGAGTGTAGTGGGTGCCACCAGCACGAGGGCCAGTCTGGTGGTACTGGTAACGGCCACACTTGAAATGGTGTTTTTTACGTGCCACTGCACAGGGAAGCCAGACAGCTGCTCTGGCAGTGATCCCACTCAGATGGAGCTGTTAGCACTCCACTGGCACGGGTGCCAGTCATCGAATTTGATTAAATTTCGATTGTTTTTGTTATTCTTTGTTATTATTACTTGCTGTAAGATGGTGAGCTGGCAGAGTCGTTAGCTCACTTGACAAAATGCCTAGTGGTATTTTGCTTGTCGCTACAATCGACTAGTCCCCTTACCCAAAATTTCAGGCCTTGTGCCTACAGCAGAAACGATTACTACTTACTATAATGCCCTTACTTACTATAATGCTAAAGACACAATGTAAATCCAAGAAGCAACAAGAATTAAATATAATTTAGTAAACAGGTTTGGAATTATTAGCGTAGACTCATCCATTCTCAAAAATACTTAACGCAAACAACCTTTTGTGACGACAAATATCCTAATCTAAAATGTTTTCACATAAAACAGTTGACATTACACAGGGCATCCTGCAATAAATTATCATTCCTGATCACACATATTGTGCTTGGATAAATTATTACCATGTTTCATATGATTAAAAATAGTTTATTTTATTCCATTGCTTTTTGTACTTAGGTAGGATAACACAGGCAATAAAACTCTTGTCATATTTAGATGCTTAGAACAGAGATGATTATACATCCATGTGTTCACTCTTCCTAATGTTCTATTGATGGAATGAAATTGTTATTTTGACAAACTAAAGAACATTTTCAACCATGCTATCCCCATAGATCAACATTGTGTAATACACAATAATTTAATGACCAAAATATATTCTGATATTCAAAAGATTATTTTGCTTTTTTATTTGAAATTTTACATTTTTTCTTCATTATTTTTCTTTTTTCATCTTTTCCTTTTATTTATCTTTTTATCTTTTTTCACCACACACAGTTGCCCTGGTAAGTTAAATGTAAAAATTTATCTTCTGGTTTTGCTCAGATATTTTATTTGATTCTTTGCCACATACTTCTACTTTATTTATTTATTTCTTTACATATTATTATTATTATTACTATTATTATTATTATTATTATTATTATTATTATTATTATACACTGATTATTTATAGTTTCTTAGCAAGTTTAATCCTCCTGCTATTGTTATCTCGAATAAATAAATAAAAAAAAATCCTTCCTAAGTATGGAATAAATATATCTACTAACCATAAAATTCATTGTCTTCTATGGGCTGTTACACAGAAAATTGTGCTATAGGTCAAAGCAATACTGGCTCAAAAACATGGCAAGGTTGAGAAATTACCAATACCAATATTGATCAATACATACCATTAGTGACCCTAAAGTATATAGCACAAGTATTTACATAAACCAAGCAAATTTTCTTTGAACATCTATATCTTTAGAATTATTTAGTTGCAATACAGTGACCCTATCATAAATAATGTATGTATATATATAAATATAAACATACATACATATGTACATATATGTGTGTGTGTGTGTGTGTGTGTGTGTGCACGTGCATGTGCTTGTGTGTGCATGCATGTGTGTACATGCATGTGTGTGCATGTGTGTATATGTGTGCGCATGTGTGTGTATGTGTGTATGTTTGTGTGTTTGTGTATAGCAATAAAGAGGTAATGAAAGGATATTGGAATTGGTATCTCTAAGAGCAGTTTCTATTGCTGATTAACTCAACAAAGGTAAATAACAGCTGTAATGGTACCGTTATTACTTTGATCCTTATATGCAGAACTGAGGTTTTTACTTACGGAGAAGGCTACTTTATTGAACCAATCCTTTGTTTTTAAGCACATATAACCAAAAGAAAAAAAAAAGAAGCACAACTGTTCTATTGAAAATATTTCTTCATCACATAGATTTCTCACCCAAAATATATATGTATATGTATATATGTATATTGTATGTGTGTGAATATATATATACATACATACATACATACATACATATATATATATATATTATATATATATATATATATATATATATATATGTATATATATATATATGTGTATGTATATACATATATATATATGTGTGTATGTATATATACATACATATATGAATATGTATGCATGTATGTATATATGTATGTTTATATATATATATATATATATATATATATGTTTGTTTTTATATATATATATGCATATATACATATATGTGTGTGTATGTATAAGCAACCCTTATGAGAGGCTTAATGAATATTAGCAGAGAAGTCCAATATATAATTCTATTTACTTTTATCAGATTTAACATACTTCACTTGGATCTATGGAAAGTTAAAAGCAGAATATAGAAAAATATGTTACATAATATCACCATATAAGCCATATAAAAACAGAAAATATGATTATTTCTGTTAAATTTCCTATCAAATGTTTTAGATTATCTAGAAAAATTAATATAATGTAGTTACTTAATTTATTGCAAATTCACAAGCCTTTGCTGATTGTTTGTCTCTCACTTTCTTTCAGCATATACATATGTGTATACACGTACACATTAAGAGAAAGAGAGGGGGAGGGGGAAGAGAGATGATTATGAGTATCTACAAGCAACAAGATCATATTATTATTAATTTCAAAAGGAAAAATAAAAAACTTAGTGAAATATAAAGATGAGATGCATCCTATTATCCCCTTCCTAATTTCAAGTATATTACAACACGAACTATATTCATCATAATTTGCTAAGTATTATTTTTCAATTATCAAATTTAATATCTGTGTGTAAAAGCAACTGAAATTTCAAGAGATTAAAATGTATAAAACTAAACATCAGTACTTATAGTACATTAACGCACTTTAATAAGCATATAAATAACAGATACAATCAAGAATAAAAGTAGTCTTTAATGATTAGATAACATATGGGGTGGAGCTCAGATGAATACATTCCATGTACAGTAGGATGGTAGATAGCATGAAATGTTTAGTGTGTTTCACAAAGAAATAATTTATGGATTGAAAGTTAACACTAGAAGAAAGTATATAAATCAATATTTCATTTATCATACATTAAATATTTACAAGCCATACTTGATGCGAAAGTAGTGATTATGTAGCATCATTGCGCTAGATCTCAATGCAATTAAACTCCAAAATATATGAGAGTGTGTTGAAAACTTCTTGGCTTTAAGAATATCACAAAAGCCCTGGTTTGAGGCCCAACATTCTGAGTTCTTTTACAGGTTTAGAAAAACTTAAGGACCGCGACAATAAGTGTGTGAATCTAGGAGGGGAATATGTTGAATAAAATCATAATTAACTGATTCTCCTGTATTTTCTTTTACCCAAAGTCAGGAGGCTTTCAGCACTCACTCGTACATGGAACTTAGGAAATAGTTAAAAGAGTATAACTTTGATCTATTTTCCAAGTGTATCTGAATTTCATTATTCTTTCTCATTTTATTTCCATTGTATATTTCATTAATAAGTCACAATATGTGTGTGTATTATGCTTTTTCTGTCTTACTTGTATCATACATTATATTTTATGAGATTTAAACACTGTTTTTACCAGTGATGTACCTGAAACAGTGGACTTGATTCTACATTGCTGGCATAGAACCATTTGGTAATTTGGCTATCATATATATAAATACAATAACAATATGTTAAAATGCATGTAACATACATTCAGATATATAGCTCTGCGATTTAGATGTAACTGGAGACTGTTGAAATTTTATGATTATAATTAATAAGAATTTCCTCAGAAAATACTTGTGAGTGTCTATTTCATGAAGAAAGGATGGAAAGACAACTATGATAAAAAAAACTATCTGTGTTTACTCAAGAAGGTATATATATATATATATAGAATGTGATCATATGACCAACTAGGCTATCATATGTTATTATACATCACTGGTTACAATATACCTTTGCATTGTTTTAGCCTGCAAATGACATTGCCCCACTGGCTAGGCAAGCAGACCAACATTCTCTACTGATCATATAGGGACTCAAGCAATGTGAAATGAAGTATTTTGCTCATGAACACAATGTGCCACCCTGCCAGGTAATCGAACCCATAATCTAGCGTAGCCACTAGGCAACCTACCTACACACACACATACACACACTCACACACACATACATACATACATTATTATGGCTGCTCCCTCGTTATCGAGTATGGCCATTGCACGAAGCTTAACTGTTACTGGTGCTGTGATCGAATGGGACTTTTAAGCCCAGCTAAAGATCTACAATGTCTTGTACAGAATTGGCAACTTAAAACTTTACCAGTAATAGCCGGCTGTAGTTGTAACTGGGCTTCATGTACCTTTGCATGTACCTGCCGAATTACACTCTCTTCCACATGCCCGACAGATATGATTAGTATGGTGTGTTACACCACCACCAGTGGCCAGGTTGTGACTCATCTCTCTCGCTTTATGACTACGAAGATGACTCTTGAGTCCAGCTTTACTGAGGCAGGGTCTTGCACAGACATTACATGTCAGCATCAAAGGAAGACCCTTCCCATCTGGAAGTGTAACAACGATGCCCTTCCTGACATCCCTCCTTACTTTCTCATGTGCAACTCGAGATACATACATACATACATACATACATACATACATATGGGCATGTGTTGAGGAGGGATGAGGAGCATATTCTGAGGTGGGGTGGTTGAGTTTGAGGTAAATGGACGAAGAAAGTGAGGTAGACTAGTAAAACATGGACCTAAAAGCCACTTGACCATTTTAAACTATAACTTTTTCACAATTAATTTTTCCAGGATTTTCATTTCAGATTATTGACATGTAATTCTTGGAAAATAATCAAAGAGAAATTCATGATAGAGCAACAAGGGAAAATGTTAAATTTTGTCTACAAAAATCAACAATCAATTGTGCTAATCCAAAGAGCTTCCATTTATTCATCATTTTTCAAGTCAGATAAAAACCATCTATACTCAAGAACAGTGGTCTGTGATCGATTTACCATGTGTGAGAATATCCCATTCTGGGAGCTCTCAAGACAACATTCAATTGGTACACTAGAGTAGTGAAGAAAAGCCTCCAACATCATCTTGGAGGTAATTCCAACAGCTGGGCATATCCTGAAGTTTATTGCAGAATATTTAAAGAATGCTGAACTTATTCCCATATAAAGTGCAGTTGGTGCAGGAACAGAAACCATTCGATTGTCATGTATGATTAATTTATTCTGCCCAGATGATGAAACTCTGTATTCATCTGGCCCTCATGCTCACCAGATTCCATTACTCCAGACTTTTTCTTGTTGGAATATCTAAAAGACACAGTAAACTATAACAAACTTTAGATCATCTAGCAGTTTAAGGTAAAGAAATTAGAGGAATAAGGCAAGAAACATTATAAACGGTTATGGAACATGCTTTAGAAAGAGCTCACCATTATCAACAACAAAATTATGTTCATTTGAAGGGACATAAGTCCCAAAATCAGTTTTTAAATGTTTTCCAAGAAGCGTATTTATAGTTTATTAAAGAGTAAATAAGAAGATTTAATAAACTTGTAGACACTTTTGGGCCACTCTGGATGTATGTGTGCACATGCATGAGTGTGTGTATGTGTGTGTGTGTGTGTGTGTGTATGTAAACCATTTAGACCTTCCAGTACCATCAGCACTTTAGGCAATGAGCCTTCTCCAAACATTCAAATTGTTTGTTTTCCTCTTAGCTCCAGACAAGCTGACTTCTATTGCCATCATATCATCTCAGAGCATAATGCACTACGTACTGCTTAGCCTTTCACTCTGTCTTTTTCTTCCTTCCAGCATCCATCCTATCATGAGAGTAGTAGGTCTCTGCTGTGCTAATTAAAGTTCACGGTCAATATACTGTGTCATCTGCTTAGTCCTCATGTTCTACAAACTACTCATGCCAGCTCTTCTCACCTCTTTGTTTCTCATATTGTCCTGGTAAGACATGCCCAGAATTGAACATAGGTGCTGTTGATGGAATGTGCCTAGCAACTGAGAGTTCTTTGCTGTCTTCTAGGCTTCACAGATATAGATGGTTATTGACATAACAAATATCACCATCACACCAGCATTATTGTTCATTTCTTGTATTCCATGAAAATATGACTTTTCCTATATATATATATCAAAGTATCATTAGAGACAGAAACCCCATAAATTCATCAAATCAGAATATAAATTCAACCATGTCATAGAATATTATATTTAATACTTACTATTCATGTTCAAAGTTGTCGACTACACGTGTTTCATGAGGTTATATACTATGTTCTTGAGACACCCAGTCTCTTACAGAACTTGCCCTTATATACAACCCCAATCTTCAGGTCCACCTATCACCCATTTATAATTTTATCTATCATTATATATTTCAAGTTACAGGTATATCAAACTATACAGATGTATAAAAAAATTTCTGATATCTCAAAACATATAGATGTGTAAATAAATTCATTGAACCCTGCAGTTTAAGCCATAATTAATTTAAGAATTAAATGTGAATAAAGCCTAAAAAAATATATATAAATGAAAAATACATACGAATGAGAAAATATATGCAAATGTGGAAAAAATATATATACTAATGATAAGAAAATATAAAATTATAAGAATGAAAAACTTAAAAAGATATATATATCCAAATGATGGGCATGAATAAGCTAACACAAATGACAACAATTTAACATGAAATACGTGTGGTCAACAACTTTGAACATGAATAGTAAGTATTAAATATAATATTCTATAACATGGTTGAATTTATATTCTGATTTGATGAATTTATGGGGATTTCTGTCTCTAATGATACTTTGATATATATGTATTTATTTATTGAGAATGATTCAACTTAATATTCTTAACTTGAATATCTCATCCTTGTGACACTGGAATTGATATTCTCTTATAATCATATATATATATATGTACATACACACACACACACACACACATACACACACACACACACACATACACACACACACACACACACACATATATATATGATAGCTTATTCGACTTTGAAATTTGTCTGATAGCTATGTTACTGGCTGGTTTGAGAAAGTTGAAATCATCAGAAGGAATAAATGTCACAAATACATGTATATAAGTCAAAAATTGAAATAACTTCAATAAACATAAATGTTTATGAAGATTAATGATAACTGAAAAAAAAAAAAGTAAAAGCAATTTCATGTTTGAATTTAATTGTTGAGTTGATAATAAACATGAAATGAATGCTCAGGAAGTTCATTGTTTTTACAATTTTCATTCTGAATTTTTTTTTTTTGCATGTATGTATGTGTGGTTTTTTTCTTAATGAAAATAGCTACAGAAAATAGAATGATAATAGGAAATAGATTATAATTTAATATGTTAGAAGGCTGAAAACATTTATAACTGCCAGTAATTAGTAATTTCTTTGTGGTAGATCAAGTGCCTTTGTAATCTTAATCTAAGAACATTTTATTTAAATCATGTAATGCAGAAGCATAGTGAAACATTTTTCTCATTGTCAATGAAAAAGATGTTTCATTGAGTTAATATAACTGGAAGAAGTTTATCATTAAAGGATTATTATATCACTCAATCCTTCATTTTAAATTCTCTTACAACCCTTCTATTGAAATGATTATGAAATTGCTTGTATAGTGGAGAAGTAACAGTGTTTTGTTCTTGGTCAGCCCTAATCAAGGAAATGTCTAGTCAAAAGAATTTTTAAAATAACTGTCATGGCATTTTTTTTTATACATTTCAAATTCAATTGTCTTCTATGTTATTTTAAAATAGAGGAATATTTTGAAGAAATTTGGCTGCTTTTCCCAGCAGGTCAAGCTACCACAAAGATGTTTTTTTATAAGCAGGTGCAAGTAATAATGAGCTATGTAAAATTATTGCATTTTCAGATGTAATAGTTTGACTATTAATTCTTTGTGAATTATTCTCATCCAGATGACAGGCTGAGATCACTTTTAGTTGTCCATGTTTTCTTATTCCATTTCTATATGATTATATCTACACTGAGTGTAGATCTTTAATATGGCTTATGATTTAGAGTACAATAGCTCTAGCTTAGCTCTGAAGAGAGGAGGCCATTCAGTGAACACCAGCACCATCATATCAGAAATACGGAGGAAGGGCAACTAGCTTTAGAAAAATCTCTCTCAACAAATTCCAGCTAGCACATACAAGCATGGAAAAGTGGATGTTAAAAAATGACAATAAAGAAGACACACACACAAATATGTACAATATATATATATATATATATATCTATATATATATATATCTATCTATATATATATATATATATATATATAGTGAGGGTATGAGGGGTATTGGTATATAGAAGACCCAAAGAGTGGCAGGTAATGCTAAGTAAGTGCTATGGACAGACCATAGTTAAACTCTTGGTTTGAGTGATACGAGTGAGGAGTCTAATGTGGGTCTTGTATTAGCATGCATATATATATATATATATATATATATATATATATATATATATATGATAGCATATTGGACTATGAAATACACAGGCACACACATGCATGTGCATGTTTTTATATATCTCCACAGATATATACATACATATACACCCTCCTGCTTCCTTTTCCTGTTTCCAAAGAAGAGCTTTACTCAAAACATAAAACAACCACCCTTTCTTTCTTTCTTTCTTTCTTTCTTTCTTTCTTTCCCTGAGCATCTTATTGATACTTTGCATGTACCACATACATGTGTTGTTTGTTTTCTCCATTTTTTTTATTGATTATATATTCACATCCCTGTGCATAGGTGTGTGTGTGTGTGTGTGTGTGTGTGTGTGTGTGTGTGATGAGCTTCCAACCAATTTCTGTCAGTAATTTTCACTCATGTGGCATTGATCAACCCAAGGGTTTTAGTAGAATATTCCTGATGTAGATGCTATGCAGTGGTAAGAATCCGTAAACCAAGTGTCTGTGATATAAACATTTTAATTACATACCTATATGTGCACCTGTATATCTAATGAATTATTATATAGAATACAAGATTTCCACAAATGTTATATATATATATCTTATATGTTTTTCTCCTTCATACTAATAATTTATATGTTATAATTGTTAATGATGTTGAATGTTGTTTGTGGCAATAATACTGGTGATGGTAATGATTGCAGTGGTGATGGGGATGGCAATGGTTTTGCAAAAGCAAAATGACAAGAATAACAATAAGTAATGATAACAGTGATGATGACTGATTATGATGGTGTTTGAAAGTTGTAGCGGTTATGTTGCCAGTGATTGCTATGTTTATTCTAATCATAGTGATTGATAACGATGTGCATTATGCTGATTGAGATGGGAATGATGATAATGCTGATAATCGTGACGAAATATGTGTGAATATTACTCTTTTACTTGTTTCAGTCATTTGACTCTGGCCATGCTGGAGCACCACCTTTAGTCGAGCAAATCGACCCCGGGACTTATTCTTTGTAAGCCCAGTACTTATTCTATCTGTCTCTTTTGCCGAACCGCTAAGTGATGGGGACGTAAACACACCAGCATCGGTTGTCAAGCAATGCTAGGGGGATAAACACAGACACACAAACACACACATACATATATATATATATACATATATACGACAGGCTTCTTTCAGTTTCCGTCTACCAAATCCACTCACAAGGCATTGGTCGGCCTGGGGCTATAGCAGAAGACAGTTGCCCAAGATGCCACACAGTGGGACTGAACCCGGAACCATGTGGTTGGTTAGCAAGCTACTTACCACACAGCCACTCCTGCGCCTATATTGTTCAGTTTGATAGTCTAAGTACAATGCTCCTGCAATGAAATATTAAGTGTATTGGCACTTAGATTAGGAATAAGATACCTTTTATCTTTAAAAAATAATTTTGGGAGAGCTCAAATACTTAATACTGTGAACTAAAAAACTTTAATAACTTGAAATTATCCGAACGTTTAATTGCCAAAGAATTACTGTAGAGAGGTTCTAAAAAATCTAAAACATGCAAGGGTGATAGCACAAGTAAAACCAGTTAAACGAAATATTGAACATCCAATAAATAACACACAGAAAATATGTTTTTATATATGACCCAAACTCTATTCAAGTGGTTCTTAATTGTTTCTACTAGCACCTTGAGCAAGTGTTTTCTACAATTCTTCTGTAGCTCTAGGCCAATCAAATCCTTGTAGGTGGATTCAGTACATGGGAAATGAAAAAAGCTTTTGATATGTATGAAGATCTATCTTTCTATCTATCTATCTATCTATCTATCTATCTATCTATCTATCTATCTATCTATCTATCTATCTATCTATCTATCTACCTATATATATATATATATATATATATATATATATATATATATATATATCATCATCATCATATATAATGCCGGGTGATACTGCTAGTATATATATATATTGATATATCGGTTCCATTCTAGCAAAAACTGTCTGATGAACGGCAACGAGAAACTCAGAGTAACAGATTTTGTTGAATTTTCTGCTGCTTTAAATAAAGTATATATATATATATATACTAGCAGTATCGCCTGGCGTTGCTCGGGTTTGTTTCGACCCTTTAGAACTGGAATTTTTGAAAAGTAAAACATTTACATCATGTAGTTTGTTATTCTCTTTAAGTGAACATTTTCTGGTTGAAATACACCAAAACATGGTGATGTAGCAGTCAAAAAATCGTAAAAAATAGGGATTTTCTTAGAAAAAAAACACCTTTTTGATGTAAATAATTTTTGGTGTTAACATGGTGCGCTTTGAATTTTTTCTTCTACGAAAGGAAGAACAAGTCTTCTTCTATCATACTCTCAATTTTGGTCAACTTGCGCTGCAGAGTCTCAGAGGAGATAGTGTTAATTGAAGGCTACCAAACCTGCCATACACAGACAACTTCAGCTTTATATATATAGATATATATATCACTTGATGTAAAAAGTAAAAATTACCAGGAAAAACGTACAATTCAAAGTATTATTATGGCATAAAACTATAGATTGTTAAAACAGTTTTGGACATACTTAATTATAATATTTAATTATGCAGTTTTGAATTGTGGGATACCTGTGCCTGATGTGTTTTGCTGTTGCTTCAGTATTTGGGCATATATGTGATAAGCATACCATCATTTCTTTATTAATACTGTAGAGTCTTTTGCTTCTTATTTTTGATATTATTTTGGACTGAAAATCCCAAGCCACTCAAATAAAAAGTAGAAAATTGTAGCAAAATTGATAAGGCTTTGTAAGCTACTTTGGGATATTCCTTTTCAATTGTAATCCAAAATGTATTAATGAATATTTTAAAGTGATTTATTTTTAATCTTGCCATCACTGGAAATGGTTGCCAATTCCTTTTCTTCAGACAATTGAAGCCCAATGCATGATGGATTATTTATGAAGGGATTTCAAATCCAGTTGTGCTTATCAGTTTCAATGATGGAAAACTGCACTCAATTTTTTTCCCAGTGCTGTCAGATGATTAACCATAATAGGAATTATTTCTTTAGTGAAGGAAACAGATCAAACTTACTCGATTTTGTTCTGTTTTTCCAAGTTATAATTTTCGTTTTGATAGAAACCAACTTATTTGTAGAGGCGAGAATATTTTCATTTCTTCTTTGCATATGTTCACAGCATTAAATTGAGTAAATATCTCTGCTAAATATTCTTACTTAGACATTCACAGTTCACATTGAAGATATTTACAGAATCTTTCATGTTTCTCTTTGTCAGAGAATGCTATTAATTCTTTTGTACAGGAACATGAGCTAGTACTTTGTGCTAAGAAAACCATCAGATTTATGTATTCAGAAGTAATCGAAAGTGCTGAGAGCCAATTTTTTTTCCATAGTTGTTCAAATATTCTTGACTTCAAAGGTTTACATTTCATATAATTGGTGATTTCAGTTACTTGGTTTAACACTTGCTTTAACTATTCTTCCAATATTTTTGAAACTAGACTTTCTCTATATAAAAAAAAAACAGACAATGAGTATGAACAAGATTTGGATTTTCTTTTTCCACAACCAAACAAAACCTTTAATAGAACCTACCATACATGATAGGCTCTATTAGGCAAACTCATGATTTCCAAGTTAAACTCATTTTTTTCATTAAGATAACCATGCCAAAAATATCTTGACCTGTTGTGGTTGCTGGCATTTATTTACAAAAATTAAAAAAAAGCTGTTTAATTATTCATCTCTCTCAATAAAACAAACAAAAACAAGCAATTGCGAATTGTTAATATCATCAGCAAATTTATCAAGAATTAATAAAAATTTAGATACCTGAAGTTTTACGCGACATTTTTGTTGAAATCTTCTGATAAATCTAATATTCTGATGAATTGTATCATTTGAAAGTGAAATTTTGTTACTAACTTCAGCTTTTTCTCTCAGCTATCTTTTTACAAGCTGGCAGGATTATTGACTCAGTTTGAATGTGAGATTTAGATTTTATTGCTATTTTATTTCAGCTCAGTTGAAATATTTTAACTCCTTTCGGTCATTATTTCCTCAGATGTATTATATCGCTTAGATCACTGTTCTAAGAGACTTTGAAAATAATTACAATCTGTCATGTACATGTGAATATTTGGTAGTAAAACATTTTTTTATTATACTTGGTAACACAGATTTAATGGACATTTTTTCACCACAACCCATGCATAATTAGCTTGGTTGATGAACATTTTCAGACCAAAGTCTGAACTTTAAGCAACCATCGGCAATACTGTCTGTTATGGTAACTTTTTTGCACCAGAGTTTGTGGTTTTTGATGAATGTTTACTTCTAGATTCCTATCCATCACTATAACTTTTTTCTCTCAATAAATTCATCCATTATAGATGGCAGTGGATAAAGAATTTTCCCATCAACTTACTGAAAAATGTTTAGCGTTACATTGATTTAAAGGATAAGAAGCTCCTTGTCTTAACCTATTTTTTATTGAAATAATCTGAATGTTATGATGGCTGCAATAGTTGTTTACTCATTTCATTTGTTTTTATATATGGAATATATTTTAGCTTAAACTCTTATAAAATAAAATGTTTGCACGTACATAAATAAATTTTTCTGAGCAACAAATGAAAATTATACATACACTGAAAGTATTCATCAGATCTTAATAACGACTAATCTAAAGTGAATTTAGTTCTTATTCATATATAATACAGAAGATAAAACACAATAAAGTTTTTGACTTGTGAATGACTTCTTTTTAATTTACCCAACTAATATTTTATAACATGTATGCGATCTAAATCAAAATTTTAGACCATTTTTTCTGTATTCCCATATTTTTTCAGGTATGTCATTAAATTATTTCATTGCACATTTGATGAAATCTTACAGCACACCAGTATTGTATGGAACATTGGTGGAAAACCACTTCTCTAAAGAAAGTTTTGCATCAATTTAAAATGACCGTAAAATCTTAAAACTTCCATTTCTTATATCTAAATAAGTTTTTTTTATTTCTTTCTATTTTGAACACCATCTTATTCCCAAAATCGTATTCATATTTGTGGCCTCTATATTTCCTCGGCTTCACCTTTGAGTTTAAATTCAGGTCCTGCTTCTCTAACTTTTGGTGTGATGACAGTATTTCATTACTTTTCCAAGCAAATAAATATTTCCCTATGGGTAAGAGACTGGAAATGAATAGCACCGTATGTATGACAGTCATGCACATTTACAAGTACTCCATGATATCAAAACAAGGAGACTAACCTCACCACCATTTATACATACATGGTGGCTGCCCCCTCATTATCGAGTATGGCCATCGCACGAAGCTTAATCAATGTTCTTATCGTGCAATGCCTGTGCAAGAAGACTTTTTGTAAAGTGAGGAAAGGCTGTGCACTGAGTCAATCTCACTCACTAAGCAACAGCAGCCATAATCCGAAAAGAAGAACAAGTCAACATCATCGGTAACCACTGAGCCACAGGTTTTATGTCGGAGTTATCCCAGTTACCCGAGTTACCTTCTCCTAGAAGGATCCCCTAACAAAGGCTAGGAGTCCTTCACTCCCAATGGTTTAACCGCGTGATCGGGTATTCAGTCCGATTATTTCTATGTCCCCGCGCATGATACAGCCTTAAGACATTTATTGGATGGCCATTGACTCTCAAGAGTTCCTGCACCCTTTGACGGGTTTTGTTTTTCATCCCGCAGGGTGTCCAATAAACACCCTCCTCACCAAGCAAGCTTGGTGGGGTTGTCGGTTTAGTCGCCGACGACCCAACCATGCAACAGGTTGTACTGGGTTACATGTTACCAGTAGCACTTGAAAGTGACCTGACATGCATACATACATACATATCATATATAATATGTATGTATGTGTGTGTATGTATAGGTGTAGGTGCAGCTGTGTGGTAAGAAGCATGCTTCTCCATGCATGCATTGGTCAGTGTTTTTTTTTGCACTGCTAGTAGTCACGATGCCATACGCCATATTGTGAATTATTGAACAAGTGAAGCACAAAAACAAGGTAAGACATTTGTTTTTTAGGGGGATTCAGTGGGGGGTTTGTTGCTCATGTTTATTTATTTTGTTGAACATGAAATCTCCACAGAGTTCTGGGCAAATTGTCTACCTGTAGTTGTGCTTAGAAGTCTCACTTAACAGTGAGAAGTGTGCTTTGGGGGCATATCTCTTCTCCTATAATTGAGAACCTTGTGTTTATTTTTTTACCCATTTTTTGGTGAAATTGTGTGACTATTTTGTGCGCTGGATTACCAAGTGGATTACCGAGTTGCCCTGGAGTACCAGGACGGCCAGAAGAATAGTTTGCTGTGTTTTTTAACTGTTTCTTGTCTTCTTCCTTCCTTCCTGTATTTTTTTTAACTCTTTGAACTTTTACTTTTCTGTGAACTTTTTTCCCCAAAAATATGGCAAAAAATAGGAACAACACTGTGTTGGAGTGTGAGATTGTCCCACCCAAACAGTGGATGAAAGACTTTGAAGAGAAGACTGTGATGTTAAGGACTTACTCAAAGTAGCCCAACACCATTGCCCTCTTTGAAAAGATACCAATTGAAAAAGAGTTGGCAGAGTCCTTCCCAACTATAAAATACATCTCCAGTGGGGTCAAGTATACAACGGTGTGGTTGCTGTTTGACACCCCTGAGGAGGCTCGCAAACTTGTGAGCCAGCCCTTAGAGGGCAAAGATATTTTGTTTCTTCCCATGTATTGTGGGAAGAAGTTGACAAGAGCTTGGTCTGTGGGTTGCCACCTGGGATAGAACCCGAGTGGATAGAAGACACTATCCACCGGGGTCTGGGTGGCAGCGGATCCAAGCTGCTCAATGTTAAAATATTGCCAGTGGCTGATTGGGCTGGGTCAAAAGGTGTTTTGACCCTGTGGACCCAATCAGCTAAGAATCTGGTCTTTCCAGATTTTTTTAAATGGCCGGTTGCAGGCACCCAGTAATACTTGAGGGATGCCCCCCCCCCCCAAGTGCCACCTGTGCCTGGAACCAGGCTACATTAAAAAGAACTGTCCCTAGGACCAGAGTAGGGTCCTGGAATTGTTGATTTAGGAAGAGCTCCCCTCTCCTCCATCGGAGGGAGAGATGGAGGCAGTCGAGGAGGTGGAGACCTCCTCGAAAAAAAGGGGAAAACAAGGAAGAATGTGGGCAACAATTGTTGCCCACTGAAGGACCGCAAAGCTGCAGGAGGGAGGAATGATCCTCCAGTTAAAGTAGAGGAACTACACTCTCCCGTATCAAAGATGAGAAAAAAGAAGAAATAGAATGGGACTGCACTGGTGGTTAGCAGTACACAGCTGGCATGTCCTGAAACCTTGTCAGTGGGAATTGTGCCACCGATGGAGGAAATTGTGGCCCTACCACTATCTTAAATAAAGCATGTTGAATAAATGTTATGTTGAATAAATAATACCCAAAATTTATATACATACATAATACCCATTATTTTTCAACTTCCACTTTTGTTATATATATATGTATGTACATATGTATGTGTGTGTGCGTGTACAGGGATTGGACAAAATAATGGAAACATCTAGCATCATAGTATCATAATTTTGAAATATCTATAAAACTGGCAAATGCTTGTTAATTTTTATGCTTTTTTATTATTAGTGTTGCTTAAAATGTTTTGCTAAAATTGCTGTTTCTTGTCAGATATAATCAGAAAAAGGTAATTAAAATTCATTATAATGACAGATCTATCGGACTTTCAAAGAGGTCAAATTGTTGGTGCTCGTATGGCAGGCACTAGCAAAATGAAAACAACTGAAATGTACTGTTTCAAAAGTAATGAAAGCCTTTGAGAAAGAGGGAAAATCCCCTTGTTGAAACAAAACTTCAAAAGAAAGCCAAAACATTCTGATAGGGACCATCAGACTCTTATGCAAATTGGTAGAAAGGATCACAAAAGTTCAGCTGCCAAAATTACTGCAGAGCTTAATGACCTCTTCTAGAACCCAGTTTCCACAAAAACTGTTTGCTGGGAGCTGCACAAGGGTGGATTTCATGGAAGGGCTGCAATCAGAAAACCACTACATTCAAAAACAAACGTTGCAAAGCATTTAGAGTGGAGTAAAAACCTACAGAATTGATCCTTACAGCAGTGGAAGAATGTCATTTTCTTGGACGAGTCATCTGTTACCCTATTTCTGACCACTGGCTAAGCATACATGTGAAGACAGCTAAAAGAAGCATTTGACCCACACTGCCTTCTTCTAACAGTTAAACATAGAAGATGATCTGTGATGATCGGGGGTGGGGGTGGGGGCTATATATTGGAAATCTGCTGGCCCAATGGCTTCCTTTTATGGCAGAATTAATAGTCAAGACTATTTAAGCATTTCATCTGATCAAATTCATCCTATGGTTGTGGAACTGTTTCCAGAGGGAAACGTAATCTTTCAGGATAATAATGCACCAATTCACACAGATAAAGTTGTTACTGAATGGCATGAGGAACATTCTAGTGAAGTTGAACATCTTATCTGACCACCACAGTCCCCAGATCTCAATATTATTGAACATTTACGGAGCATTTTAGAAAAACATGTTTAGGGTCAATATCCTTGACCATTATAACTACAAGAACTGTAGACTGTTTTAGCTGAAGAATGTTTCCTTTGGAAACAATTAAAACTTAGTACAAGTCCATACCTCATAGAATTCAAGCTGTAATTACTGTCAAAGGATATCCTACCCCATGTTAAAATAAATTTGTTTGAAATTGTAAGGTGTTTCCATTATTTTGTCAATCCCTGTATATATATTCAACACATGCAACCATTAGTCCAGAAAAATTATTTTTCTCTTCTCTTTTTTCCTCTCTCCGTCTGTCTTCTCTTTACTTTTATCCTCTCCCCATCTATTTTCTCATATTTTCTCTCCCCATTCCTTTATCTAGGAATGTGTTGGCTCCAAACATTAAAGACTTTTTCCATTTTATCTGAGTGTCAAACTAATACACTCTGTTTGTTGTTCCGTCACCTATCTCTATTTTTATTTTTTGTGATGTTTGCATCATTTGAAACCACATACACGCGCACACACATGCACAAACACACACACACACCATAAGAGGAGACAACTTCTCAGAGGAAGGTGTGATTTCTAGTACAGGTAACAGAAGCTACTGTGGATCTTGTCATTAAAACAAACTTGTGAAATCTATATATATGATGAGGTATCCAAAAGTAACCAGGAACTTCTCTGTGGGACAAGCCCCATGCAGTTCAGGCTTCCAACGCTAGAAGCCATTTGATGCAGTCCTCGGGCATCAGTCTATTGACCTGCGTTGTTGACTGATGTCCTGCTGCCACACAGCATGTCTCTGTTTTGCTGTGCTTCTCCCCTGTTTGTAAATTTTTGTGATGTCTGAAATGAAAGAACAACATGCTTCTATGAGATTCTGTTTTCTGGTGGAGAAAACAGGGGCTGAAACAGTTGTAATGAATCAAACAGCTTACAAGGATGCTGCCATGCGCAAAACATAAATATACACATGGTTTTTACACTTTAGGAATGGTCTCTTATCACTTGAAGACCAACCTCATTCCGAATGGCTGCTGACTTCTCGAAAAATGAAAACATCACAAAACTTTCTGAACTAATCCCCGAGGACCATCACTGACGAAATTGATGAAGTAATTGATATGATTGGTGTCTCCTGAAGTTCTAGCCAATGAATTGTGATAGAGGAATTGTAGATGGAAAGAGTTGCAGCAAAATTTGTGCCACACTTGCTCACAGAAGATCAAATGCAGACATGACTGAATGCATGTTGTGAAGATCAAACGCAGTCATAACAAAATGCATTTTGTGAAATGAATGCATGTTGTGAAGATCAAAAGCAGTCATGACTGAATGCATATTGTAAAATGAATGCATGTTGTGGAGATCAAAAGCAGTGATGACTGAATGCATGTTGTAAAGGTGAAAAGCAGTCATGACTGAAAGCATGTCGTGAAATGAATGCATGTTGTGCAGATCAAACGCAGTCATAACTGAATGCATGTCGTGAAATGAATGCATGTTGTGTAGATCAAAAGCAGTCATGACTGAATGCAAGTCGTGAAATGAATGCATGTGTGAAATGAATGCATGTTGTGTAGATCAAAAGCAGTTATAAAAAAATGCAAGATGTGAAATGAAGGAATGTTGCGAAGATCAAAAGCAGTCATAACTGAATGCATGTTGTGAAGATCAAAAGCAGTCATAACTGAATGCATGTTGTGAAATGAATGCAAGTTGTGAAGATGAAAAGCAGTCATGACTGAATGCATGTGTGAAGATCAAAAGCAGTCATAACTAAATGCATGTTGTGAAATGAATGCATGTTGTGTAGATCAAAAGCAGTCATGACTGAATGCAAGTCGTGAAATGAATGCATGTTGTGTAGATCAAAAGCAGTTGTAAATAAATGCAAGATGTGAAATGAATGAATGTTGCGAAGATCAAAAGCAGTCATAACTGAATGCATGTTGTGAAGATCAAAAGCAGTCATAACTGAATGGATGTTGTGAAATGAATGCATGTTGTGTAAATCGAAAGCAGTCATAACTAAATGCATGTTGTGAAATGAATGCATGTTGAGAAGATCAAAAGCAGTCATGACTGAACGCATGTTCTGATGATTAAAAGCAGTCATGACTGAATGCATGTTGCGAAATGAATGCATATTGTGATGATCATAAGCAGTCATGACTGAATGCATGTTGTGAAGTTCAAAAGCAGTAATGACTGAATGCATGTTGTGAAATGCATGCACGTTGTGAAGATGAAAAGCAGTCATGACTGAAAGCATGTCGTGAAATGAATGCATGTTGTGTAGATCAAAAGCAGTCATGACTGAATGCAAGTCGTGAAATGAATGCATGTTGTGTAGATCAAAAGCAGTTATAAAAAAATGCAAGATGTGAAATGAAGGAATGTTGCGAAGATCAAAAGCAGTCATAACTGAATGCATGTTGTGAAGATCAAAAGCAGTCATAACTGAATGCATGTTGTGAAATGAATGCAAGTTGTGAAGATGAAAAGCAGTCATGACTGAATGCATGTTGTGAAGAAGAAAAGCAGTCGTAACTCAATGCATGTCGTGAAATGAATGTATGTTGTGTAGATCAAAAGCAGTCATGACTGAATGCAAGTCGTGAAATGAATGCATGTTGTGTAGCTCAAAAGCAGTTGTAAATAAATGCAAGATGTGAAATGAATGAATGTTGCGAAGATCAAAAGCAGTCATAACTGAATGCATGTTGTGAAGATCAAAAGCAGTCATAACTGAATGGATGTTGTGAAATGAATGCATGTTGTGTAAATCAAAAGCAGTCATAACTAAATGCATGTTGTGAAATGAATGCATGTTGAGAAGATCAAAAGCAGTCTTGACTGAATACATGTAGTGAAGATAATAAGCAGTCATGACTGAATGCATGTTGTGAAATGAATGCATGTTGTGAAGATCGAAAGCAGTAATGACTGAATGCATGTTGTGAAATGAATGCATGTTGTGAAATGAATGCATGTTGTGAAGATCAAAAGCAGTCATGACTGAACGCATGTTCTGATGATTAAAAGCAGTCATGACTGAATGCATGTTGCGAAATGAATGCATATTGTGATGATCATAAGCAGTCATGACTGAATGCATGTTGTGAAGTTCAAAAGCAGTAATGACTGAATGCATGTTGTGAAATGCATGCACGTTGTGAAGATGAAAAGCAGTCATGACTGAATGCATGTTGTGAAATGAATGCATGTTGTGAAGATCAAAAGGAGTCATGACTGAATGCCTGTTGTGAAATGAATGCATGTTGTGAAATGCAAAAGCAGACATAACTGAGTGCATGTTGTGAAGATCAAAAGTGGTCATAACTGAATGCATTTTGTGAAATGAATGCATGTTGTGAAAATCAAAAGCAGTCATGACTGAATGCATATTGTAAAATGAATGCATGTTGTGGAGATCAAAAGCAGTGATGACTGAATGCATGTTGTAAAGGTGAAAAGCAGTCATGACTGAAAGCATGTCGTGAAATGAATGCATGTTGTGCAGATCAAACGCAGTCATAACTGAATGCATGTCGTGAAATGAATGCATGTTGTGTAGATCAAAAGCAGTCATGACTGAATGCAAGTCGTGAAATGAATGCATGTTGTGTAGATCAAAAGCAGTTATAAAAAAATGCAAGATGTGAAATGAAGGAATGTTGCGAAGATCAAAAGCAGTCATGACTGAATGTATGTTGCGAAGACCAAAAGTAGTCATAATTCAATGCATGTTGTGAAGATCAAAAGCAGTCATAACTGAATGCATGTTGTGAAATGAATGCAAGTTGTGAAGATGAAAAGCAGTCATGACTGAATGCATGTTGTGAAGAAGAAAAGCAGTCGTAACTCAATGCATGTCGTGAAATGAATGTATGTTGTGTAGATCAAAAGCAGTCATGACTGAATGCAAGTCGTGAAATGAATGCATGTTGTGTAGATCAAAAGCAGTTGTAAATAAATGCAAGATGTGAAATGAATGAATGTTGCGAAGATCAAAAGCAGTCATAACTGAATGCATGTTGTGAAGATCAAAAGCAGTCATAACTGAATGGATGTTGTGAAATGAATGCATGTTGTGTAAATCGAAAGCAGTCATAACTAAATGCATGTTGTGAAATGAATGCATGTTGAGAAGATCAAAAGCAGTCATGACTGAACGCATGTTCTGATGATTAAAAGCAGTCATGACTGAATGCATGTTGCGAAATGAATGCATATTGTGATGATCATAAGCAGTCATGACTGAATGCATGTTGTGAAGTTCAAAAGCAGTAATGACTGAATGCATGTTGTGAAATGCATGCACGTTGTGAAGATGAAAAGCAGTCATGACTGAAAGCATGTCGTGAAATGAATGCATGTTGTGTAGATCAAAAGCAGTCATGACTGAATGCAAGTCGTGAAATGAATGCATGTTGTGTAGATCAAAAGCAGTTATAAAAAAATGCAAGATGTGAAATGAAGGAATGTTGCGAAGATCAAAAGCAGTCATAACTGAATGCATGTTGTGAAGATCAAAAGCAGTCATAACTGAATGCATGTTGTGAAATGAATGCAAGTTGTGAAGATGAAAAGCAGTCATGACTGAATGCATGTTGTGAAGAAGAAAAGCAGTCGTAACTCAATGCATGTCGTGAAATGAATGTATGTTGTGTAGATCAAAAGCAGTCATGACTGAATGCAAGTCGTGAAATGAATGCATGTTGTGTAGCTCAAAAGCAGTTGTAAATAAATGCAAGATGTGAAATGAATGAATGTTGCGAAGATCAAAAGCAGTCATAACTGAATGCATGTTGTGAAGATCAAAAGCAGTCATAACTGAATGGATGTTGTGAAATGAATGCATGTTGTGTAAATCAAAAGCAGTCATAACTAAATGCATGTTGTGAAATGAATGCATGTTGAGAAGATCAAAAGCAGTCTTGACTGAATACATGTAGTGAAGATAATAAGCAGTCATGACTGAATGCATGTTGTGAAATGAATGCATGTTGTGAAGATCGAAAGCAGTAATGACTGAATGCATGTTGTGAAATGAATGCATGTTGTGAAGATCAAAAGCAGTCATGACTGAACGCATGTTCTGATGATTAAAAGCAGTCATGACTGAATGCATGTTGCGAAATGAATGCATATTGTGATGATCATAAGCAGTCATGACTGAATGCATGTTGTGAAGTTCAAAAGCAGTAATGACTGAATGCATGTTGTGAAATGCATGCACGTTGTGAAGATGAAAAGCAGTCATGACTGAATGCATGTTGTGAAATGAATGCATGTTGTGAAGATCAAAAGGAGTCATGACTGAATGCCTGTTGTGAAATGAATGCATGCTGTGAAATTCAAAAGCAGACATAACTGAGTGCATGTTGTGAAGATCAAAAGTGGTCATAACTGAATGCATTTTGTGATATGAATGCATGTTGTGAAGATCAAAGGCAGTCATGACTGAATGCATGTTGTGAAATGAATGCATGTTGTGAAGATCAAAAGCAGTCTTGACTGAATGCATGTTCTGATGATTAAAAGAATTCATGACTGAATGCATGTTGTGAAATGAATGCATGTTGTGATGATCAAAAGCAGTCATGACTGAATGCATGTTATGAAATGAATGCATGTTGTGAAGATCAAAAGCAGTCATGACTGAATGTATGTTGCGAAGACCAAAAGTAGTCATAATTCAATGCATGTTGTGAAATGAATGCATGTTTTGAAGATGAGACGCAGTCATGACTGAATGCATGTTGTGAAATAAATGCATGTTGTGAAGATCAAAAGCAGTCATGACTGAATGCATGTTGTAAAATGAATGCATGTTGTGAAAATCAAAAGCAGTCTTGACTGAATGCATATTCTGATGATTAAAAGCAGTCATGACTGAATGCATGTTGTGAAATGAATGCATGTTGTGAAATGAATGCCTGTTGTGATGATCAAAAGCAGTCATGGCTGAATGCATGTTGTGAAGTTCAAAAGCAGTCATGATTGAATGCATGTTGTGAAATGAATGCATGTTGTGAAGATCAAAAGCAGTCATAACTGAATGCATGTTGTGAATATCAAAAGTGGTCATAACTGAATGCATGTTGTGAAATTATTGCATGTTGTGAAGATCAAAAGTGGTCATAACTGAATGCATGTTGTGAAGATCAGAAGCAGTTATGACTGAATGCATTTTGTTAAATGAATGCATTTTGTGAAGATCAAAAGCAGTCATGACTGAATGCATGTTGTGAAATGGATGCATGTTGTGAAGATGAAAAGCATTCGTGACTTTATGCATTTTGTGAAATGAATGCATGTTGTGAAGATCAGAAGCAGTCATGACTGAATGCATGTTGTGAAATAAGTGCATGTTGTGAAGATGAAAAGCAGTCATTACTGCATGCATGTCGTGAAATGAATGCATGTTGCGAAGATCAAAATCAGTCATAACTGAATGCATGTCGTGAAATGAATGCATGTTGTGAAGATCAAAAGCAGTCATGGCTGAATGCATGTTGTGAAATGAATGCATGCTGTGAAGATCAAGAGCAGTCATGACTGAATGCATGTTGTGAAATGAATGCATGTTGTGAAGATCAAAAGCAGTCATAACTGAATGCATGTCGTGAAATGAATGCATGTTGTGAAATGAATGCATGTTGTGAAAATCAAAAGCAGTCATAACTGCATGGATGTTGTGATGATCAAAAGCAGTCATGGCTGAATGCATGTTGTGAAGTTCAAAAGCAGTTATGACTGAATGCATTTTGTGAAATGAATGCATTTTGTGAAGATCAAAAGCAGTCATGACTGAATGCATGTTGTGAAATGAATGCATGTTGTGAAATGAATGCATGTTGTGAAGATGAAAAGCAATCGTGACTTTATGCATTTTGTGAAATGAATGCATGTTGTGAAGATCAAAAGCAGTCATGACTGAATGCATGTTGTGAAATAAATGCATGTTGTGAAGATGAAAAGCAGTCATGACTGAATGCATGTTGTGAAATGAATGCATGTGGCGAAGATCAAAATCAGTCATAACTGAATGCATGTCGTGAAATGAATGCATGTTGTGAAGATCAAAAGAAGTCATGGCTGAATGCATGTTGTGAAATGAATGCATGCTGTGAAGATCAAGATCAGTCATGACTGAATGCATGTTGTGAAATGAATGCATGTTGTGAAGATCAAAAGCAGTCATAACTGAATGCATGTCGTGAAATGAATGCATGTTGTGAAATGAATGCATGTTGTGAAAATCAAAAGCAGTCATAACTGCATGCATGTTGTGAAGATCAAAACCAGTCATGACTGAATGCAAATTGTGGAGATCAAAAGCAGTCATAACTGAATGTATGTTGTGAAATGAATGCATGCTGTGAAGATCAAAAGCAGTCATGTCTCATTGCATGTTGTGAAGATCAAAAGCTGTCATGACTGAATGCCTGTTGTGAAATTAATGCATGTTGTGAAGATCAAAAGCAGTCATGACTGAATGCATGTTGTGAAATGAATGCATGTTTTGAAGATCAAAAGGAGTCATGACTGAATGCCTGTTGTGAAATGAATGCATGTTGTGAAATGAATGCATGTTGTGAAAATCAAAAGCAGTCATAACTGCATGCATGTTGTGAAGATCAAAAGCAGTCATGACTGAATGCATGTTGCGAAATGAATGCATGTTGTAAAATATATATATGTTGTAAAGATCAAAAGTGGTCATAACTGCATGCATGTTGTGAAGATCAAAGTCAGTCATGACTGAATGCATGTTGTGAAATAAATGCATGTTGTGAAGATCAAAAGAAGTCATGACTGAATGCATGTTGTGAAGATCAAAAGTGGTCATAACTGAATGCATGTTGTGAAATGAATGCATGTTGTGAAGATCAAAAGCAGTCATGACTGAATGCATGTTGTGAAATGAATGCATGTTGTGAAGATCAAAAGCAGTCTTGACTGAATGCATTTGGTGAAATGAATGCATGTTGCGAAGATGAAAAACAGTTGTGACTGAATGCATGTTGTGTTTGGGCCTTATTCTGAAGGTCATCACTGGTGATGAAAGCTGCTGTTATAGCTTTGATCCGGAAACAAATCAAAAATCAAGTCAATGGAAGCATTCGGTGTCACCATACCCTCAGTAAAACTTGTCAATTGAAGTTCAATATGAAGATGATGCTTAATTGTTTCATCGGTGTGTAAGGAATTGTCTATACAGAATTTGTTCCTCCTAGTCAAACTCTTAACCAGACATTTTGCCTTGGCAATTCTGAAGCATTTGCAAGACATGGTGAGACGAAAACACCCCAAGCTGTGACAAAGTTGACAGTAGTGGTGTCATCACGACAATACACCTGCACACACCACCTTGAGCAAGAGATAGTTTTTGACCAAAAATGGCATGACCCCACTTACCCACCCCCTCTATTCATCCTGTCTTTGCTTCCTTCAACTTTTTTTTGTTCCTTCAAATGAAAAAATTCTTAAAGGAAAATTTTTTGCAGATGTGGAAGAGGGTGAAGAAAAAAATGAGAGAGGTGTTAAAAGGCATCACTTTGCAAGAGTTTTAGGCCTGCTTCAAACAGGGGAAATCACATCTGGTCCAATGTATTGCTTCAAATGGAGAATACTTTGAAGGCGGTAACTGTATAAACATGTAAAACTAAGTGAATAAAATAATATTGCAAAATTCTGGTCTCTTTTGAGTACTATCTACTATATTTCTTTCAGTTAACATGGCAACCATATACATATGTAGAACCTAACTATGTTTGTATTTGACATGCACAATGCTCCGCTCTATCTTATTGTTCATGTTCATAATCAGTGACAATATATTTCTTCTAATTCTATATACACTGATCGCCCTTAGACATGCTTAGAAGCATATATTTCACTGTGGCTGTCTAAAACCAAAACATGTCTTTTACTTTCACTAGTTGGCTTCAAAGGTTAGGCCAAATACATTCTGATCTGCATTGTTTATATAGTCAAAATGTTTCACTCAACTGACCTTCTAGAAATTATTTCTCAAAGTTGCTCTTAGATTTTAAACACACTTAATGGGAAATTTTCTCAACTGATTGCTTAGATAAACTCAGTTTGATGTTTTCAAACTCACCGTTTTTGAGACCCTACCTTATTTGCCTTTAGTATTTTCTTTCAGCCATATCAATGGAATCAAAGCCTCTTAGTTTCTTTTTGAAGTCGATATTCTGAGATTGTTGAGATTTTTCATAATGGCTTTTAATTCTTATAAATATTTTACTTGTGTCAGTCATTAGACTGTGGTCATGCTGGGGCACTGCCTTGAAGAATTTTAATTGAAGGAATTGACCACAGTACTTATTCTTTAAAGCCTGTTACTAATTCTATCAGTCTTTTATGCAGAATCTAAAATTAGGTGCAGAACCCAAAATAGGGGCAGAAGTGGCTGTGTGGTAAGTAGCTTGCTTACCAACCACATGGTTCCAGGTTCCTTCCCAGTGCATGGCACCTTGGTCAAGTGTCTTCTACTATAGCCTCGGGTCAACCAAAGCCTTGTGAGTGGATTTGGTAGATGGAAACTGAAAGAAGCAGGTCGTATATATATATATATATATATTTATGTGTGTGTATATGTTTGTGTGTCTGTGTTTGCCCCCCAACATCGCTTGACAACCGATGGTGGTGTGTTTACATGCCCGTAACTTAGCAATTCGGCAAAAGAAACTGATAGAGTAAGTACTTGGCTTCCAAAGAATAAGTTCTGGCTCCGATCTGCTCGACTAAAGGCGGTGCCCCAGCATGGCCACAGTCAAATGACTGAAACGAGTAAAAAGAGTAAAACGAGAAAAAGAGAGAACCACTAAGTCACAAATTTGTAGACATACCAACACCAGTTGTCAAGTGGTGGTAGGGAACAAGTATAGAAACAAAGACATACATGTACACACACACATACATACATATATACACACTACTGTGCAAAAATCCTCAGCCACTTTAAACTATTATAAATTTTGACTAATTGCCAACTTAAAAGTGGATGGTTTGCATTGCTTTTTTTACAGATGAATCATTGGCCTTGTTGGAGTCATTTCCATACCCAATCATTATATTTCATAGAAGGGGTTTTGAATGAAGGAGGCAAATGCGAGACGACCAACAAAAATTGCCATGCAAAAGTTTTCTACCACCTCACATAAACCAATCAAAATACAGTGTTTTAAAACTGAAAAATGTCTATAATGAAATTTTATTACAAAATGTTCATTTAAAAAATTTACTGTACATTAATATTTTGTGTGGCTTCCCTAAACTTGAATAATTGCATCAATGCACCTAAGAAGAGACGTGTACAAATTCTTCACCATCTCAACATGAGATGCCATTCCCTGTGGCTGAGATCCTACAACTCTTCAAGATTGCATGGATTCTTCTGATGAACTATTCTCTTTAGTTCTGTCCACATTTGTTTGATGGCATCTATGTCAAGGCTCTGAGCTAGCCAGTCTTTGAAAATGGTAATACCTTCATCAACCAGACTCTGTTGTGGTTCACATGATCTGTGGCATGGAGTTCCATCATGCTGAAAAATTTTACCTTCATCCAAGTCTGGCATCAATTTTTCATTCAGAAACTGGATGTATTTGGCACTAATCAGGTTACTGTCAATTCTAACCAACTTTCTTGAACCATCACTTTTTATGTATCTCTGAAGTTTACCCTCAAACTTAAACCTCAAACTTAACTGCTTTCATCATGTAACGTGGGTTGTTTCGCTTTCTAATAAAAGAAAATTTATCAGAAGGCCTCCAGGAAACTGAAATAACCTACATTACATGAAAACAGTGAAGTTTGGGGTTAAGAGTGGAATGCTTTGGAGATACATAAAAAGCGATGGTGCAAGAATGTTGGTTAAAATTGACTGTAACTTGAGCAGTGCCAAATACATCCAGTTGCTGAATGACAATTTGATACCAGACTTGGATGAAGCTGAGAGTTTTCAGCATGACAGAGTTCCATGCTACATATCACATGCATCACAACAGAATCTGGATGATTAAGGTGTTACTGTATTGAAAGGTTGGCCAGCTCGGAACCTGACTTAAATATCATTGAGCAAATGTCAACAGAACCAAAGAGAAGAGTTCATCAGAAGAATCCATGCAATCTTGAGGAGTTGTAGGATCTCAGTCACAGAGAATGGCATCTCATACCTGTGGGGATGGTAAAGGATTCGTATGCATCTCTTTTCAGGTGCATTAAAGCAATTATTCAAACTAAGGGAAGCCACACGAAATATTAACAATTTACAGTAACTTCTTGAAATGAAAATATTGTAATAAATTTTCCTTATAAACATTTTTCTGTTTTAAAACACTGCATCTTGATTGGTTTATGTGAGGTGGCCGAAAACTTTTGCGTAGTAGTTTTTGTTGGTTGTCTCACATCTTCCCTTCTCAATCAGAACCCCTCCTATGAAATATATTGATTAGGTATGGAAATGACTCCAACAGGGCCAATGTTTCATCTGTAAAAAATGCAATGTGAAACATCCACTATTGAGTTGGCAATTAATAAAAATTTACAACAGTTTAAAGTGGGTGAAGACTTGTGCACGGTACTGTATGTATGAATGTGTATATATATATATATATATATATACAGTTTCCATCAAATATTTCCACTAACTAAGCACTGGTCATCATGAAGCTATAGTAGAAGACACTTGACCAAGATGTCACACAGAGGGTCTGAAGCCAGAACCATGTGGTTGGGAAGCAAACTTATTACCAAACAACCACGCCTATACTTCAGCTTTCAGCAGAAGAATCTTCACTGTTGTTTTAGAAAAATAAAGACATTAGCAGCATATTCTTAAACTGTTGCTAAGCAGTAATGTCCAATGTTTGAAACTGCTTTCAGTACATAATTGTAAGTGGTCAATTAAAAAATATGAGAATAATGAAGTTTGTTGTTTTGTAACACAAAGCAAGATACATTTTTATGCTGAACACAGTCTTTTATATCATATTGTTTTAACTGTTTTATAACAAACTCCTTATCAAAGCTAATCTGTTTGATAAAGTAGAAGTTCAACAATGCTGCAATTTTTAATTGTCTAAATTCATTTTGTCATCTTTTGAAATAGCTTTTAGTCATTTAGTTTTAAATTGAAATGTCACTGTTGTTCGAGAGGAATTGCATTCAAAGTAACTCTCACAAAAATCTATTACGACTACCACAAGGAAAATATACAAATGCATTCAGTTTGATTTATGAATTTTCTTTTTAGCTTGAGGATTATTTCAATACTACAAATTGAGAAAAATACTGATTCATTTGCCGAGTTAAAGAAATAAACCAAATTGCTTTATCAAAATATAAATTTTACAGCTGTCTTGGAATTACACATGATCAAGGAAGCTGTGTACATGTTCTTATCAGTAACTTTAATCCAGTATTGAAAAATAAACATACAAAACTTAAGGAAGAACTATGTGAAGAAATGCGCAGCTTACAAATTCTAAAGGAATGTATTTCTTTTCTGCAAAACTTCAATATTTATTGAAGCAAAATTGTTGTGATTGCAAGACTTTCTGTTAACATATTTTTTAATGCTTTTCATATTTGTCTAACCTATAAACTGATATTTTAATGACATTGTTGATTATCTTTTAGTCTTGAAATTCAATTAGGTAGAGGGAATAATTTTAGTATGTATGAGAACTAATAATTAACATGTGTATAAACAGACAAAGGTTTACATATATTTTAATAGTAATGAACTGCCCTTTTTTATATAACTAGTTAACAAATAATATTGAATAAAACTTTCTGAGTTGAAGGGGAAACCTCAAGGCATTCACTCAATGTGCAAGAAATAATTGCCAAAATTCTCTCAGATTACATAATACCATCATAAATAAAAAGAAAATTGGAGAATAAAATCCCTGAGACAGAAGAAAATGAGATTGTCGGTGTTGTGATACTATCTCCATGAAGGTTAACCTAAGATCAAACAGCAGCTAAGAAACTGCTCAATTTATTATCTACCCAAATAATGGAATATGCTTCATCAATAAAATTAGTTGAACTGCCAATAAAGGAAGACTGGATTAATTAAAACTGTCCTAGTCATATGAAAATTAATGAAAAATATCCACAACCTTTCGTATTAATGAGGTATGGAAATCTAATTAATCTATTTTAAAAGCAATATTAGATTAAGAAATCCAATTGAAGAAAATAAATATTCATTGAGCTGTTAGAAATGTTCTATGTTAAGCTTGATAATGTGAATATAGATATTTCAAAATTTGTCAAAAGAGAGAACATATAAGCACACACATAGATATGTATGTATGTATGTATGTATGTATGTATGTATGTATGTATGTATGTATGTATGTATGTATGTATGAAATGCTCATCATTACAAACCCACCTACCCCCTTCAAAGGGCTGAACCACATGTTGCAACAACTTAGTATTCAAAGGCTCACAACATTTCAACACTTCCCAAAGAAATCTGTATAGAGTTGATGTAAATGTATTTAGTAAGTAGCTGCACTCTCTATGCTATTCCAGATGAATCAATGTCACAGCAAGAAGCACTACTGAAAGCAATAGTAACAAGCTCACTTACTCACCATAAGATAAATACTGTAGAAATAATCCTTTCTACTACAGGCACAAGGCCTGAAATTATGAGGTAGGGAGATAATCTATTATATCGACCCAGTGCAAGACTGTTGCTTATTTTATCAACCTTGAAATGATGAAAGACAAAGTCGACCCTGGCCACATTTGAAGTCAGAAACTAATGCTGCTCAGCAATTTACTCAGTGTGATAATGATTCTGTCAGCTCAGCTCACTTCCTTTAGCACTCTTTTACTCTTTTACTTGCTTCAGTCATTTGACTGCGGCCAGGCTGGAGCACCACCTTTAGTCGTGCAAATCGACCCCAGGACTTATTCTTTGTGAGCGTAGTACTTATTCTATCGGTCTGTTTTGCCGAACCTCTAAGTTACGGGAACATAAACACACCAGCCTCGGTTGTCAAGCGATGTTGGAGGTGGGGGGAGGGGTAAGCACAGACACACAAACATACACACACATGCATATATATATATATATATATATATATAATATATATATATATATATAAATGACAGGCTTCTTTCAGTTTCCGTCTACCAAATCCACTGACAAGGCTTTGGTCGGCCTGAGGCTATAGTAGAAGACACTTGCCCAAGGTGCCACACAGTGGGACTGAACCCGGAATCATGTGGTTCATAAGCAAGCTACTTACCACACAGCCACTCCAATGCCTATTTCACATTCTAGAAATAATACAAACTGAATAGGTAGCACTCCATTCTAGCCATAACACTTATGCTGAAAGTAAAAAAAGAAACAAAATAAAAAAAAAAACAATAAAAGAATTGAAGACGATGTTCATACATACATACAGACAAACAGACACACATACACACACACACACACAGACACACACACACACGCACGCACACACACACACACATACATATACACAAATATATTGCTTACATATCCAATATTGATTGAATAAGCAAGAATGTACTTCATCAAGGAAGAGATAAATATTATTTAATGCATGCAATTACAAAATATTCATACTTTAACATTAAATTGGTATATTAATACAGCATGCCATGTATCTTCAAGTAGTATTTAAGGCTTAGTTCATGCAGCAGATATATTTTAAAACCAGGATGCTGCACTACTAGAAAATTTGAGAAAATAAGAGCAGTAAAAAAAACAAGGAAATATAAAACGTAGAATGAGAAGGAAGAAAAGAAAACCAGGATCTTCATTCTCTTTTACTATAGAAACCATAATTAACTAGCTGGTAAAGAATGATATAACAGAAAGGAGGTCAAAATTTGTGAAGTAACTATTAAATCTAGAGTGGATGCTGTCCTCCAGTTCGACAAAAGAAACTCATGCATGTGTATACATTTGCAAAAGATTTGGATTGGGAATTAAGTAGTAGGGTGTAATTCTTGGACCTAAAAAGAATGAAACTATTAGTAACACTTCTGTAGCTGTGTATATTAAATATGTGTGTGTGTATAAGCAAAAATGTTAATTCTAAAATCTCTTTAAAAGAACAATGCAGTAATTGTACTAAAAGGTAATGTTCATAGTCACTTTAGTATGGCTGTTTGTTCAAACAGATTTTACTGTGAATTTTTAACTCCAAGAGGACATCTCCTCTAGCTGGTTAAAGATGTACAGCTGCATCCGAGGTATTGTGAGCAGGGGAGCAAACCCCTACCACGTTCTAGCAATGGGATAAGCAGATCAGCCTAGTTTTGAGCTATTTTTGCCTCTGTTCCCTACTGGACACCTCATCTGCTAGAGATGGCAGTAGCTTGCTTCTGCTCGCAATGTATATAATTTCAAACAGCATATGTATATATATATATATATATATATTTACTCATTCTCTCTCATTTACTTGTTTCAGTCATTTGACTGTGGCCATGCTGGAGCACCGCCTTTAGCGAGCAAATCGACCCCAGGACTTATTCTTTGTAAGCCTAGTACTTATTCTATCGGTCTCTTTTGCCAAACTGCTAAGTTACGGGGACATAAGCACACCAGCATCGGTTGTCAAGCGATGTTGGGGGGGATAAACACAACACAAAAACATACACATATATATATATATATATGCATATATACGACGGGCTTCTTTCAGTTTCCGTCTACCAAATCCACTCACAAGGATTTGGTCAGCCCGAGGCTATAGTAGAAGACACTTGCCCAAGGTGCCATGCAGTGGGACTGAACCCAGAATCATGTGGTTCGTAAGCAAGCTACTTACCACACAGCCACTCCTATGCCTATATATATATATATATATATATATATATATATACATACATACAGAGTTCAGTCACAAAAGTTCAATAGAAAAAGTACAAGGCTTTTCAAAAGAGCAAATGCTGTGGGGACAATTCATTCAACTAGAAATTCTTTAAGATACTGCCCCAGCATGGCCACGTAAAAAGCATCCAGTCCTCACTGTAAAGTGGTTGGCATTTGGAAGGCCATCCAGTTGTAAAAACCATAGTAAAACTGATCTTGCCTGTACTGGTGCCATGTAAAAAGCACTCAATCCACTCTACAGGGTGGTTGGTGTTCAGAAGATCATCCAACTGTAAAAGCCATGCCAAAACAGACACAGATGCAGCCTTCTGCCTGGCTGACTCCTGTCGAACCATCCAACCCATGCCAGCATGGAAGGTGGACATTAAACGATGGTGATGATGATGATGATGATGATGATGTGTGTGTGTGTGTGTGTGTATGTGTGCATGTGTCATCATCATCATCAGCATCATCCACTTTGTCTGGCCAGCTCCTGTCAAGTCCATGCTAGCATGGAAAGCTGACATTAAACAAAGATTAATTATATATATATATATATATATATATATATATATAAATATTGCATTTCTAAATCTCTCAGAGAGATTTATACAGTAGCAGCATGATAAGGTGATGTCATGCTGCCAACTTAATGTGGCAGTCCCATGAAAGGGAAGAATGCTACTGCTATTTAGCCCTAGGAAACTCCATTTCCAGTTGGCAATGACACATTTTCTGTGTCCTTATGTTTTCAAAGTGGGAGATAAGCACCTCCACCCAGCAAAGCCAGCATCCAGAGACTAGTTTCAGAGTCATGCTCATTGACAGCTAGCAAACCATGCTACTCTAGACTGATGATAAGCAATGACTCTGAAATATCACCTCAAAGTACAGGTTTTTTCCTCTTTGTATGGGAGAGGAAGAAAACATCTGTGAATGTTGCACAAGCATGGTAAAAAATACCTCGCAAGTGCTGTGTGGTCAGATCAAACCCAGAATGACTTGGTTAGGAAGTGAACTTCTTAACCACATATTCATCCATGTTTGATCTTTCTCTCTTTTTTTCTAGTCCTCTCTTTTCTATTTGTATGAATGGTTATCTGTTTACGTGGTTCAAAAAAAAAAAAAATAGCGCATAAATGCATAAAATGATTTTAAAATGTCTTCTAAACTATTTCTGATACATAAATTATATCTTCACACACACACACACACACGTACATGCATGCACGCACACATGCACACATATATATATATATTTATAGGCATATGTGTGTGTATATATGTGTGTGTGTATATATATATATATATATATCTGTATATATGCATATATATGTATATACATATGTATGTGTATATGTATGTATGTGTATATGTATGTATGTTTGTATGTATGTATGTATGTATGTATGTATGTATGTATGTATGTATGTATGTATGTATGTATGTATGTATGTATGTATGTAGCTATGTATGTGTGTATGTATGCATGCATGCATATTTCTAAATCTGAAATGTGTATATGTATGTATGTTTGTATGTATGTATGTATGTATGTATGTATGTATGTATGTATGTATGTATGTATGTATGTAGCTATGTATGTGTGTATGTATGCATGCATGCATATTTCTAAATCTGAAATCATCTGAAAACATATCTTTGCTCTAGTTTTTAGTGTGTCTTCTGATATGCTCACCATTTTCTAGTATTTTAACTAAACTTCATGACTTTTGAAATAAACATTTCAAAGCATTATAGATTCATAACTGCAGGTTTAAAGATAACATAGCATTATATCTCATTATGTTTGATATTTTCTATCAATGGTTTAAACTTAATTTTGTTTTTCATACACAAGACAAGTTATTTCATAAATATGATAATTTCTAAACAACAACAAAAACATGTCATAAATATTTGAAGGACAAAAGAAAGGTATCATACCACCAGTCTAAACCATGCTTGTGAAAGTCATTTTTATCTTAACTAGATTAGTTTATCCCTGCCATTAGATGTTTGGTATTTGCATGGTTATCTTTTTTTTCTCTCACATTTTTGCTGTTTTGTTTATAATTTTCGCCACACCAGGATAAGCAGAATTATACCAGTAAATTCAGAAATTTTCCATCAGATGTTTTGGAAGAAAAATTTTTATAACCAGTACTATTTCTAACCCTACCTTTTCTTTTGATTTATTATTTAGTCTGAAGGTGAAGTGATAGTTCTGAAAATCTTTGCAGGATTTCTCAGGACAGTAAGGTCAATGAATTAGATACTCTCCTTGAATTTCTTCTTGTTGGTTTATGAAGGTAAAGCGTTAGTAGATAGGGATTCGAAAGTGTATTTCTGGAGAGAGATATTTTGTGTGGAGAGGATTTCTTGAGTGATATGCAACATAAAAAATGAGAAGAGGAAAGATAGGTGTTGTGGACAGTCTTGGACATATGTTCTATGTAAATGTGGTAATTTGGATGAGTAATAGCTATGGTTGAGTAAAGACATGTGGCTTAATGGTTAGGGTATTTGGTTCATATTCTTAGTTTGTGAGTTCAATTCCCAGTGATGTGTTGTATCCTTGAGCAAGACATTTTATTTCAGATTGCTCCAGTCCACTCAGCTGGCAAAAATGAGTAGTACTTGTAATTTTAAAGGGCCAGCCTCATCACATTTTCTGTCCTGCTGAGCCTCCCTGAGAACTACGTTAAAGTACACGTGTTTGTGGAGTACTCAGCCACTTGCACGTTAATTTCATGAGCTGTTCTATTCATTGGATCAACTGGAGCCCTCATAATTGTAACCAATGGATTGCCAGATTCTGCCAGCTGTGGTTGTTGTATAGCTTTTAGTGAACACTAACTGAAAAAACCTATGTGAAGAAGGCATTCCAAGTGTGACCATCCCATGATCCCCCTCCAGTGTAGCTAAGACTACATTATCTAATGTATGCTTTCCCTTGTCTAAGGTAAAAGAGTATTGTATAAGAGAGATTTAGTTGTTATTTCTTGCAGATCATGCAATGCACAGACATTAGACTTTTGGTTCCATTGTAGTAATAGTAAAAGAGACAAACAGAGGATATATATGCCTTTAGGTTGTATCACCCCATTGATTGAATCTTTACCAATCAATATATTAGCTTTTTTTTTTTTTGGTGGGAGGAAGTGGAGAAGTTGAATTAAGATATAAAAGAGTTTTGCCTGCAGTAAAGCTGAATGTCCAAAACATGAGAAAAATTCTCTCATATCTGTTTATCTATTGAACATGAGTTTTATATATATCAGCAAAACAGTAAAACAATTGCTGTAATTTTGATCCCAGGAGATGTTACTTAAACTTTGTAATGCTGCTATGGCAGTTCTGTAATCTTGTAAGATGGTTATGATACCCTACAACATAGATTCATGAGTGATATTTCTACGGAACTCTGTCGTAATGCAGGAGCTATCTAGGTAGTGTGCAATGGATTTTTATTAGTATAATTTAGAGCATTAGAAAATCCATCTTAATCCTTGTGCATTATATAAAACATTAACAAATTTACATTTATGAATTTATGTTGCAAGATTCCTGATGTGAAATCGTGTGTTGAAGCAGATATTGTTGAATTTCCAGATGTTCAATTATTATTATTTTTTTTTTTTGTTACCAAATAAACACATGCATTATATATTCATTCTTCACTCATTTATTACTGTTCTTATTTTAAGTCATGTCCGGAAATCTTTCATCACACATCTGTGACCTCTTCAGTGACACTTTTCAGAAAGCATCCCTGAAGAGGTCACAGATGTGTGACAAAAGATTTCCAGACAATGGACAGTAAGAACAGCAATAAAGGAGTGAAGAACAAGTATACAGTCCATGTGTTTATTTGGCCACGACAATAAAAAGGACCATCCCAAAATACAACAATATTAATAAATTTGTTATGCTGATTTATAAATTAATAAAATAAGGTAAACAAAAGTTCTTGCCTTTTTATACCTTTTACTTGATTCAGTCATTTGATTGTCACCATGATAAAGCATCACCTTAAAGAGTTTTAATTAAACTAATCAACCGCAAGACTTATTTTTTTCAAGCCAAGTACTTATTTTGTCAGTCTCTTTTCCCAAACCACTGAACACACCAATACCGGTTGTCAAGTAGTTGTTTAAATTTCCATACAGATTGTGCATGTTTCTTTTTTTTTTTTTTTGGCAGTGCTCCAGCGTGGTCACAGTCAAATGACTGAAACAGGTAAAAAAATATAATCTTCAGTTTGTCTAGAAGTCAAAAGGAATGAGATCCACTCAGCAGAACTGAGTTAAGTATTATGAACAAATTCCCAAGAGGTAACATATGCTTGTTTTTGTAAGAGTTAAACTTATACTTACAAGATTATTTGTTCAGCCTCTTAACTCACTATCACTTAAGCAAAGAAATTTTGGCACCTTAGGCAAGTGTTTTCAGCTGTAGCCCTAGGCTGACCAAAACCTTGTGAGTGAATTCAACTGAAGGAAATTGAATAAAGACTGTCATGTATGTATGTGTGTGTGTTGTGTGTATGGGAGGTGTACATGTGTGTCAAGGTGCATTCTTGTGTGTATTCATGTGTTTGTTTATTTCTATGCTTCTTCAAAAGTTACTTCAGGAAAATGGTGATGTTATTTCTTCTGTCAACATATCGTCCTCTGCCTTTGTGCCATCAAACACATATTGAATAAGAGATATTTATTTGGAAAAAAAGTTTGTTAAGTATGAGCAACAAGAAAGACATCTGACTATTTGGCAATACTTCAATAATATATTTGTCTAATCCATGTTAGCATTGAAAAGCAAATATATAAATGAAACAAAATAAAAACATGATTAAAAATTAGAGAGGTTAGTTTGTTCAATTTTACCAGGTTACTTAGACTTTATAGATTTCACCTAACATAGCTTAAATGCATATTTAAGTTTTCAATCCAACATTTTTGAATAAGAAACTGGTAAAAAGTTAATTTTGTAATGTACCAAAGGATGATTTAGATATAAAAATATTATTTCAGTAATTTTATTAAATTAATTACTCTGATATTGCTTTTTTCAGCGTCAATATTTGAGATATTTTCTTTTTGTTTTTATGAATTTTGCAGATATGTTATTGGATATCTGCAATATTTGTAATTTGAAGTAAGGATTTGATGCAAAGCTGTACAATTCTAAAAGATTAAATTTCTTAACAATAGACACTTTTGTATGAATATGAGATTAGACATAAATGCAAGGACATAAGGTTGGGTAACCTTGTTTGGATTTATAATTGAATAATCTTGTACATATATAAGGTTGGGTATTTTGTATGGAAATGCGATTAAATGAATTGTTATGAATAAAAAGATTTGATGATATTGTAAGGATATAAAGATAAGTACCATTGTTTAGCTAAAACTATCAGCATTTTTGTATGGTTATGAAATTGGATATTCTTGCATGAATATAAGAATTGATACCCTTGAAAGGATATTCAGTTTTACAATTTTGGGGTACCCTTTTATGATATCCTTTAAAGTATAAGATATTTATAAGCTTGGATATGAGATTGCATATCCTTAGAAGACTTGCATGTCCTTGTATAGATATGTGACAGAATGTGGAGACACAATGGTCCAGTGGTTAGGGCAGTGGACTCGTGGTCATAGGATCGCAGTTTCAATTCCCAGACCGAGGATTGTAAGTGTTTATTGAGTAAAAACACCTAAAGCTCCACGACGCTCCGACGGGGTGGTGGCGAACCCTACTGTACTCCTTCACCCCAACTTACTCTCACTCTTTCTTCCTGTTTCTGTTGTACCTGTATTTCAAAGGACCAGCCATGTCACACTCTGTGTCTTGCTGAATCTCCCCGAGAACTATGCTAAGGGTGCACTTACCCGTTAATTTCATGAGCAGGCTGTTCCATTGATTGGATCAACTGGAACCCTCATCATCATAACCAATGGAGTGCCACAATGTGATACGATATTCATGTATAGATATAAGCTTGGATAACCTTATACATCTGAATATAACTTTACACAGCCTTTATAGATAAAATATTTTCAATGTAAAGATACAAGTTTGGATATCTTTAAATGGATGTAAGGTTATATATCCTTGTATGTATAAGAGATTCATTATTCTTATGTTGATATAACACTGGGTATTCTTTTACGGATAGAATATTCAACATTCTAGCATGTATCTATGTTCAGCTATACCCATATGGATATAAGAATAAATATCCTTCAATGGCTATAAGACTAGATATCCTTGAATGGATTTAAACGTAGATATCCTTGTAAGATATATGACATTTCCATCTAAGTTATACTACAGCATGCCCAGATTTGTAAAATACCTTACTGTTTATTTATTCATCTTTGGTTATTTTATCTCTTGAATGAGGATATATTTTACTTCATACATACTTGAGTCAAATTACATAGCTTTTGAACCATGTTTTTGACACTACCCAATATTATCCCTGTTAATGTCAGTATTTTATGTTTCATTCCATGTCAGAATAGGTTGGATGGCTTTATTGAGGTTGTATTTAAGAGCAGGATGTTTTGCTTCTCCTGTCTCCAAATTCTGTTGTTATCTCATACAAAGGCATTATGTATATCTTCTAAAACCAGAACACACCCAATTTCACTCTGTATTAAATTTCTTGTGTGCAACAGAGAATCAAGTGATTTCACTGAGCTGCATGGTATTAAATGTGATAAAAATTCTGAATTAAGTTTCCCTTTAATGAATTTCTCAACTTCCAAAGCCGTATTTCAAAACAAGCATACTATTTCCAAATAATAAACCTTTAATAAGCATTGGGTCAAATATCAGTGCCCCAACTGGCTAAAATCTTAATTGACTCAGTGATTAAAATTAATTTGTTTTCTTTATCGCCATAGCATTATCTACTTCAGAGTTTATTAATTAAATACAATTTATTATTATTTCTGCAAGATATGAAACAACTGAAGAAGCAGTAACTTTCAGTGAATTTACAAGAAAAATCATAAATATCTCTCTCTCTTTGAAATCAATAACAATTTTGCAACAATGCAAAGTTCAGAACTGGCAGCCATTCAACTTGAAGATTAGAGAGGAAAATCATATTGGTGATTAGGTAAAGGTTATATGGTTAGTTAAGTCACAATGTAGCTGGCAAAAATGATTCATTATCAGAGAGACATGCTAGGAATTAACAGTGGCAAGAACATGCAAACATTTTGTTCACAAGCAGAAGTTAATTACATTGGGTTATTAATTTATTCATGCAAGAACACTGCTGGATTGAAAGGCATTCAATATTAAAATGAAGAAAAGGATGATAAAGTTGTCAGATATGACACAGCGGAAGACTAAATGCTTTAAGGTGCTTATCTTAAATTCTCTTTCCAATATCAAAATTTAAATCTTTGTCAAGTAAAATTTTGCTTTCCAATTCTACAATATAAGAAAAAAGAATATTTGAAAGATCTGATTTACGCTATGAGACCGAACTGTAATTATAATATAACTGCCAGGATAAGAATTAACGTTAACTTACCTGAGAACCCTGCTACAAACTAAAAGGATCTATATTAATTAAATTCTCAATGAACATCATGTTATGTCATGTAAGACATGTTGAGGTTTCTGTTGGGCATGAAATAGTGTGGCTATGTTGTAAGAAGTTTGTTTCTCAAACACATGTTTCCAGTTTCAGTCACACTGCATAGCACCTAAGGCAAATATCTTCTACTACAGCCTCTTGGGCCTACCAAAGCCTTGTGAATGAATTTGATTGATGGAATCTGAAAGGAGACGGTTGTGCATGTGTGTGTGTGTGTGTGTGTATGAGAGTCTCTCTCTCTCTCCCTCTCCCTGATGACTGATGACTGATAATATGTATATGTACAGATATACATACATACATACATACATACATACATACATACATATATATTTCAACAATTGAGGGCAAAATTAATTAATTATTAATCAATTTCACCAAGTGTTCAGTATGCAAAGGGACCATTCAAGGCGAATTCAAATTATTACATTATATAAAAGGGCTTAGTAAAATAAATTACTTTGCCGCATACTGAACTCATTAGAAATAGCAGCTAAAAAACTTTTTTAAGCTATTTCTAGTACTTAAAGAAAATCTCTCTCATATATAGTGTTTGCTTAATTCAACTCACAAAAGTTTGGGGGTAAGGACATCGAAAAATCAAATGCTAAGGTTATTTGAGAACGTACGTTTCAAGATTAGTCAAAACAACACTTCTATCATCAGCTCAGAAATTCCTTGGTTTGGATTTGGAAACACTGAAAATAAGAACATACCCTTTCGAAGATCTGCTCGTAACTAACAGTGCCAACAAATTCAATAAGCAAGCGAAGAATCTCTGTTCTCCCCTTTCCACCAGCGTGGGTTAAAATCATCAAACACTATGCTTATTTCGGTAAAATCCGAAGCATTAATCAGAGGGAGATTAATTATAATTTCAACAATTGAGGGCAAAATTAATTAATTATTAATCAATTTCACCAAGTGTTCAGTATGCAAAGGGACCATTCAAGGCGAATTCAAATTATTACATTATATAAAAGGGCTTAGTAAAATAAATTACTTTGCCGCATACTGAACTCATTAGAAATAGCAGCTAAAAAACTTTTTTAAAGCTATTTCTAGTACTTAAAGAAAATCTCTCTCATATATAGTGTTTGCTTAATTCAACTCACAAAAGTTTGGGGGTAAGGACATCGAAAAATCAAATGCTAAGGTTATTTGAGAACGTACGTTTCAAGATTAGTCAAAACAACACTTCTATCATCAGCTCAGAAATTCCTTGGTTTGGATTTGATGATAGAAGTGTTGTTTTGACTAATCTTGAAACGTACGTTCTCAAATAACCTTAGCATTTGATTTTTCGATGTCCTTACCCCCAAACTTTTGTTTGGTCATGTGGTTTGGTCATGTGGTTTGGTCATGTGGTCATGTGATGTATATGGATGAGAACAGCTGTGTAAAGAAGTGCTGAACTCTAATTGTAAAGGGTACCTGTGGAAGGGGGACTAGACTTAGGAAGACGTAAGATGAAGTGATAAGAAAGGATCTTTGGATACTGGGCCTCACTGAGGAAATGACGAGGGACTAGGAGATGTGATGATTTGCTGTACTTGATAAGGAGTGTCAAGCTAGGTAAAATCAGTCTTCTGCACATACAAGCTGGTTTTTTCAGGTGCCAGTGCCACTTAAAAAGTATCCATGCTGGTGCTGCATAAACACACTTGAGCTGGTGGCACATAAAATGCATCCAGCACACTCTTTTAAGTGGTTGGCATTAGAGGAAGGGCAACCAGCCATGGAAACCATGCCACAACAGACAATCAATGTCTGGTCAGCTTTGGTAGCTAGCTCCATGTCAAACCATCCAGCCAATGGAGAGTGGACATGGAGAGTGGACATGGAGAGTGGACATGGAGAGTGGACATCACACAATGATGATGATGACGCTGATATATGTATGTATGTATGTATGTATGTATGTATGAATGGATGGATGGATGTATGTATACATATATATGTATGCCTTTATGTATGTATATATACATATACATATACATACATATGTATATTAATATATATAAGGATAAGATCGTTTCTTAAAATACCGATCTTATCAGGTAGCATGCGAATAAAAACCTCAAAAGGTAATAATAATAATAATAATTATATATATATATATGTATATATATATATATATATATATATATATATAGGCAAATCGGTAATAAAATAACAAGACACCAAAAGTCAAAAGAGTATACACATAGAATGTATTAGGTTGATACTCAATATAAGACAGATACTTTGCTAAACTTTACCAAAATCATTATTATATTTAAAATTAATTGAAACATATATACCGTCTAGTTATTAGAAATAGAGACAATGAAAGAACAGAGATAGGGAAAGAATTACAACACTTTACTATCAGAAATGTGACATTAGCAAATCCAAATCCTTGCTCTTTCAAATGTAGCAATACTAAAAATAATAATAATAATACTAATAATAATGATAATAATAATAATAATAATAATAATAATAATATAATAATAATAATAACTATAATAATAATAATAATAATAGTAATAATGATATTAAATAATGTGAAGAATTTAAGGCATAGGCAACTAAAATAAAGCTTTAACGAATCTATAGGCATTTGGTAAGGTTAGTTGATAAAATATATATATCTTTAAATGAAAAGGAGGCTTAAATATAACTAAAGACACACTAAAAATACCGACTCACTAAAACCGCTCATCTCCATAAATTGAAGAAGTGAAGGCTTCTTGGCAAAGCGAAAGTGTCATGTTATCTTTGTTAGAATAAAAGTATATAATTTGATGCAATACAGTAGTATACAGGGCAAAAAATGAAAAATTATTATTGATTTCTTTTCTTTATATATATATTATATATATATATATATATATATAATATATATATATATATGTGTGTGTGTGTGTTGTGTGTGTGTGTGTGTGTGTGTATATATATATATATGTGTGTGTGTGTGTATATACATACATATGCTCACAATCGCACATACATACACAGACACACACTCATACATTCACAGTCATATCTACAAACATATACATACATGTATGTGTGTGTGTGTGTGTGTGTGTGTGTTGTGTGTGTGTGTGTGTGTGTATCAACAGTTAAATTACAACATTAAAGGAATACAATATTATATAGAATAGAATAATAGAATGGTTGGCATTCAGACTCATAAAAAAAAACAACAGAAAATAATTTCACTGAAAATATTGTTTATACTGGACACTTATCAAAGATAAATAGTGGCGTAATTTTCATTTATTGTAATTTCATATAATTTTTATTTATTGTTCTCATAATAATTTTTCATTTTACACAGTATAACATATAATTTAACAACTTGTTTTCACTTTACCTAGAAGTTTTCAGTTTTCCATAATTAAATTGTATTAAACGGTTCAGTATGAGGAATACATTTAATCATCATCATCATCATCATCATCATTTTTTTAATGTCCGTTTTCCATGCTGGCATGGGTTGGATGGGTTGACAGGAACTGACCAGTTGGGGAGCTGTCCTGACTTTAATTATCAGTCCTGACTTCAGTTGTTGTGGCATGATTTCTCTGGTTGGATGCCCTTCCTAATGCCCACCACTTTACAGAGTGTGCTGGGTGCATTTTACGTGCCACTGGCAAAGAGGCATTTGTGCAGCACCTGCACAAGTGCATTTTATGTGGCTCAGGTACCTATAAAGGACAAGCCAGTATATATGGATGGCAGTGATTTTACTTTACTCAATGTGTCTTCTCAAGTACAGCCAATTACCACGACTCTCAGTTCCTAGTTATTTCCTCAGTGAGGCCCAGAGTCTGAAGATAATTTCTCATCACTTCATTCAACATCATCCTGAATCTTTCTCAGATTTCCTCCACAATAAGGCTTTCATGGGTTTCCTCCACAATAAGGGATCAGTACTTTTTTATGCAGCTGTCCTCATACATCATATGACCTAACCAGTGCGGTCCTCTCTCTTACATCTGATGCCTCTTATGCACAGTTTACCTCTTAAATGGTTTACACTTTGTCGTGTGAGCATACTAGCTTCATTTCTTTTAAGCCTTTGTAAGTCCTCTGTGGTAAAAGCTCATGTTTCATTGCCATGTGGCATAGCAGTACATACACAGGCATCATACTGTCTGCCTTGGTATTACTATGGAATAAAGAAAATTACAGAAAGGACACATTCTGCTGGCCAAGCATTTCATGTGCTTTCACGTTCTTCAACTATTAATTGTTACTTTCATCAGCGCCTCGTCAGTGAGAGTATTTCTAGAATTTATTACCTCTCCACCCTTCTAGTTTTGCTGATATGCTTTTTCCTCTTTCTCTTTTATACTGTTCGTTACTTTCCGCCATTCATGCTTTTCCTCTTTGCCATCACCACAGGGCTTGTCTAAGTAGCCTGGAGTGGGAAGAGACATGTCCTAGGCATTATAGTTTTGTTGATGCTTCTTTTGTTGTTTTTTTTTGTTGCTGTTGCTTTCTTTATTACCCACAAGGGGCTAAACATAGAGGGGACAAACAAGGATAGACAAAGGGATTAAGTCGATTACATCGAACCCAGTGCGTAACTGGTACTTAATTTATCGACCCCGAGAGGATGAAAGGTAAAGTCTTCCTCGGCGGAATTTGAACTCAGAACGTAATGGCAGACGAAATACTGTTAAGCACTTCGCCCGGCGTGCTAACGTTTCTGCCAGCTCGCGGCCTTAATTTCATTTCTATAGTTCCTGCTGCTACTTTTTTCATAGCTTCTAATTTCACTGTGGCTCTGGTTGTATGTTATTGTCATCCTACTGCTTCTTTTGTTGATAGTGCTACAGCTGCTGTGCCAATGGTTTTGGCAGCAGTGGGGAGTCTTCTCTTCTCCTTTGTTGCTGATGGAAACCCATTGGTGATTTGTGTCACCATATAAATGACTTTGTCTTTCTGCCCTCAACCTCCATGAACAATTGCAAGCTAGATGGAAAATTGATGAGGTCTGAAATGTCTTCCATCATAATTTCATGATGTGTATAAATCAATAGTTTAATACCCATAGCTGACCAATTTTTCATTTGAAGCCTTTGAACATGCAACATGTTCATTTTCTTTCTTCACCAAATAAAATGGTTCACCTTGCTAGCAGATGTTTATTTCTGGAGGAACATCAACAATCCTACAACTGAAGTAGGTCATTGTGAAGACCAGTTTGTCATTTTTTAAGGTAGGTCAGGCGTGGTTGTATGGTAAGAAGTTTGCTTCCCAACCACCTGGTTCTAGGTTCAGTCCGATTGCATGGCACCCTAGGCAAATGCCTTCTGCTATAACCTCAGGCTGACCAAAGTATTGTGAATGGATTTGGTAAGCAGAAACTGAAAGAAGCATGCTGTGTGTGTGTGTGTTTTTTTGTGTGTTTGTGATTGTCTCCCAGCACTGCTTTTCAACTAGTGCTGATTCGGTTATGTCCTCATAACTTAGCAGTTTGGCAAAAAATGACAAACAGAATAAGTACCCAGGCTTAGAAGAAAAGAAGTACTGGGTTGAGTCATTTGACTAAAAGTTTTCTTCCAGGCAGTGCCCCAGCATGACCACAGTCTAATGACTGGAACAAGTAAAAGATAGAAGATAATAGAGTGCTTTCTGGCTTCGTACTTTATCACAAATCTCACTTCCACTCTGCTGAGTCTTTCTCCTCAAGTTACATGTGCTTTGGTGCCCTAAAGTGTTTTGAGTTACTAATGAATTTGGTTTGTGTCACATGTTCCACTTTTTTAGATCTTAACTCTATAGATTTATATATAATTTTCCTTTGCATGTGTGTGTGTGTGTGTTTGTATGCTCCTGGGCTTATTGCAATATGTTTAAAGATATAGTTGTCCAGGTCTACCTTGAAAATGTCTTACACTTTTCAAATCCTGAGAGGATAAAGACAATTCTTTTGTCTGAACAAAAACCAATGAACTGGCTAGCAATAGATTTGTTTGCCACATGCTGTCGTTATTAACAGTGTTACTGAAGGCACATGGCTCAGTGGATACAGTGTCAGGCTCACAATCATGAGGTAGTGAGTTTGATTCCCAGACCGGGTTGTGTATTTTGTTCTTGAGTAAGAAAACTCTATTTCATGTTGCTCCAATTCCCTTAGCCACAGAAGTGAGTTGTGACATCACTGGTGCCAAGCTGTATCAGCTTTTATCTTTCCCTTGGATGTAATGGGTGGCATGTAGAGGGGGGGGGGCTTGTATGCATGGGAAACTGCTGGTCTTTCATAAACTTTGCCCAGACTTGTACCTACAAGGGGAACTTCTGGGTGCAATCCTATAATCAATCATGACTGAAGTATCTTTCTTTAACCCTTTTACCCTTTTACAACTTTAATGCTAGAACTGGTGGTGGTAGTGGTGGTGGAGATGGTGCTGCTGCTGGTGGTGGTGGTGGTGGCGCTGGTGCTGAAGGTGGTGTTGGTGGAGGTGGTGCTGGTGGAGGTGGTGCTGGTGGGGGTGGTGCTGGTGCTGAAGGTGGTGCTGGTGCTGAAGGTGGTGTTGGTACTGGTGGAGGTGGTGCTGGTTGTGCTGGTAGTGGTGGAGGTGGTGGTGATGGTGGTGCAATTACTGGAGGTGTAGTGTTGCTGTTGCTAAATTTTATATTTCATTATTCTCATTTTCAATGCTGTTTCTTTACTTTTGTTATCCTTACCATTATTGGTTTCCCTGCAGTTTATTGCAGTTTTGCCCTTGCTGGTGGTGGTGGTAGTGGTGGTGCTAGTGTCACTGACAGTTCTTCCATTTAGGTTCCCATTGTCATTGTTGATGCTGTTTCTGTGAACATTGGTAGAAGTCTTTTCATTTAAGATGTGGGAAGTGGCAGTTTGTGTTTACCTCTTTCCTGATTCAACTTCCTGATGAAAATTTTGATTCCGTGTTTTTCTTTTTAACCCTTTAGTGTTCAGATTATTCTATCAAACATAATGCTTATTGATTCACATTGATTTGAATTAATCATGCCTTATCTCATATCTTCAAGATGTTGATGGTGTAATTACTTAATGTAGAATAACATTGTAGAGTAGGTGTGAGAGCCTGGATCTGGTCAGTTTGAACATAAAACAGATTAAATATTTGGCCGGATATGGCCGGTTTAAATACTAAAGGGTTAAACAATGGATAAATTCCAGAGGATCTTCAAACTTCATCCCCAAACGGTAAAAATAAAGAATTAACCAACTCCTCATGATCCTAGTTTATCTTCCTAGCAGCACAAAGCAAAATTTCAAATCATGGATCATTAAATCTCAGTTAACATATAAAAAACTTATGAGTGACTTAGAAGGGCATTCTACTAATACCAATACCAAAATAACAACAAATGGTTCCAAATTTTGGCACAGGACCAATAGTTTTCGAAAAGAAAAAGAAGTCAATGAAAGGCAAAACTGACCTCAGTGGAATTTGAATTCAGAACATAAAGGGGGGCAAAAAGCAACTGAGTATTTTGTCCAGTGTACTAACAGTTCTACCAGCTCACGACCTTCTTAATAATAATAATAATAATAATAATAGTAGTAGTAGTAGTAGTAGTAGTAGTAGTAGCAGCAGCAGCAGCAGCAGCAGCAGCAGCAGCAGCAGCAGCAATGACAATGATGATGATGATGATGATGATAATTTTGATCAAAATCTACACACCAATGGCTAAAAGAGACAAGTCTGAAAGGGGAAACAGAAGGTTTTGTTATTGCTGTGCAAGATCAAAGCTTACCTACCAGAAACTACCATGCAAACGTCCTTAGAGATGGATCTGACCCCTCGTGCAGAATTTGCAAAAAATTCACAAAGATAATTGATCATGTTGTTTCTGGCTGCCCAGTCCTCGCTAAACGGGAGTAACTCATAAGACATGACAGACTAGGGCAGTACATCCCATGGAATGCTTGTAACTACTACGAAATTAAATCCCATGGTAAGTGGTACAGGCACCATCTAGAGGATGTAGTAAATGGCGAGGGTGTCACCATCCTTTGGCACTTCCCGACACAGACAGACAGAAAATTTTACTCCAGTCTACTAGACAGTGTGATCAAGGACTACAACAGAGGAATTTGTCTGCTAATAGATATGTCTGTCCCACAAAATCAAAATGTCTCAAGAAAGAAATACGCAAAGATTTCTCACCATAAAGATCTGCAAAATGAAATTACAAAAATGTGGAAGCTTAGTACTACGATAATACCAGTAGTAATTGGTGCGTTGGGAATAAATAAAGAAGGGAGCTGAGAAGTATATTAAGCAACTCCCTGGTGACTCCAATCTCTATGAACTACAAAAGATAACCTTGATGGGCGCAACCCTTATACTACAGAAAGCACGCTCCATCTAAAATGGAATAAATGTGGTGATAATTTTAGTATGTATAACAAAACAAAAGTACACTTGCTACTCTTGGCCTCCAGAGGATGCCCAGTAGCTGAAATAAAGTTATAATGAACAGAAGCCATAAATGATGATGATGATAATGATGATGATGATGATTTTCTTAAACATAGGCACATGAGTGGCTGTGTGGTAAGAAGCTTGCTTACCAACCACATGGTTCTGGGTTTAGTCCCATTGCGTGGCACCTCGGGCCAGTGTCTTCTACTATAGCCTCAGGCCGACCAAAGCTTTGTAAGTGGATTTGGTAGATGGAAACTGAAAGAAGCCTGTTGTGTGTGTATATGTGTGTGTGTGTGTATATATGTATGTGTGTTTGTTATTTGTGTCTGTGTTTGTCCCCCCACCATCACTTGACAACCGATGTTGGTGTGCTTACATCCCTGCCACTTAGCAGTTTGGCAAAAGAAACCAATAGAATAAGTACTAGGCTTACAAAGAATAAGTCCTGGGGTCGATTTGTTCAAATGAAGGTGGTGCTCCAGCATGGCCACAGTCAAATGACTGAAATAAGTCAAAAACGAATTCCCTAGAACAAATTTTCTTCTGTTTTCTTAAAGTGTTTTCTTAAACATTCTCTAGAACAATACTATCTGCAAAACCAAATATATGACACCCTAGGCATAACATCAACTTGAACTTCTAACTTGTTGTCTCTTGAGGTTTCTGGGTGAGACTTGGAGTCAACTTGTACAAATACAAAGCAAAGTCAAACATATAATAATAATAATAATAATGATGAGGATGATGATGATGATGATGATGATGATGATGATGATGATAATAATAATAAGGGTTTCAAATTTTGGCATAAAGCCAGCAATTTTCAGGGAAGGTGGTAAGTTAATTACATCAGCCCCAGTGCTCAACTGGTAAGAATGAAAGGCAAAGTTGACCTTATTGGAATATGAACTCAGAATGTAAAGACAGATGAAATGCCATGGAGCATTTTACCCAGCTCACTAACAATTCTGCCAGCTCACCACCTTAACAACAACAACAACAACAACAACTACAATGCAGTTTTTTATGTTATTTTAAAGATTGATGAATTGTTAAAAACAAGTGCTGAACAAAATATCTTGTCTAATTTAGTTTAAGACTCTTTAAATTCTTTGCTTAAATGTTATGGATTTCAGCTTGACCTTTATTTCTTCTGGGATGATAAAATCAAGGGCCAGTCAAGAACTGGAGCCGATAGTACCAATGTTAGAAATCATTATTGCATAGTCAATTTATAGTTCAGTAAATTATATTTTTAACGATCAAATGAAAAAGTGCCTAACTAATCAATAATTTAAAGAAAGACCAACTCAAAGTGCATGAAATAGCAGCAGAATTCTCTCAAATCACACGCTGCCATCTTAAGAGTTTAAAACATGTTAGACAAATTAGTCTTAAATATATAAAAAGATGCTTGACCGTTAATGGAATGCCCTTCATCACAGGCTTATTCTAACATGACCTGACTGAGGTCAAACTACAGTAACAGTTTACAGAATTATTGTACCATATATATCAATGTGTGTATTAGTTGATTCATTGCTTGAGGATTACTTACAAACTCAAATTCATATCTGGCTCAGGATAAATTAGTTTACATTAGATATCTAACAACTTATAACAATGTTAACAGACAGTCAAATAGCTGCTGGGAATATCATGACAAATATTTACACATACTGAGCTGAATAAGGAAATATTTTAAAGAAGCAATAGGTGGAAAAACATGACTAAATTTTCAGCTGTAATAATTGATATCAATATTTTATTACTATGAGGTGATTATTTATTTATTTTTTCTTTTGGTTCTTATTATAACAGAGAAACAGTCTCTGTGGAGGTTAGCGTTTACTATTAATACTTTTGCCTTCTGATTTCTGCAGACAAGTATTTCAGAACTGAGTAACAATGGTGATTGCTATATTGGTTAGATTGATAATGAAAGACAAAAAGCACAAGTTCATTAACTAATGGTATATGCTTATCACAGCTTGGAAGATTTCACAGTCTACCTCCCCTTTTAAAATTATCTTTTCAAAGAAATGTTCATATTAAGGCTGACAGTGTGATTAAGATGTTTGATTTATGATTATATGGTTTTTAGGTTCAATCTGACTGCTCTGTAACTTGCACGTGTGTCTTCTACTATTATCTCAAGCCAAACAATGGTATGCAAATGAATTTGTCCCTTTCAAGCTTTCCCCACATCTTACCTTTCCCTTTCTCACTCTTTTAACAACTACACTGTTCAATCAGTTGGTGTAACTATATAAGAGCAGAACTGCACACATTTCATCCCCTTTTGCACTACCAGTTATTCTATTCCTTAGAACCAACCACTCCCTCTATTACCCATCCCTCATTCTCAATATCACACATTCCCACCATATTTCCACAGAACACTCCTTTATTCTTAAGACTTCTATACCTCATCCACAACACTCTCTAATAACTGCCATCACTCAACATGAGGGGGTGTTGCCATTCATAAACTCACCTTTGTTTTGTCAGTCACTATATCCACCCTACATAACTCTGACCTCCATCAAAGGCATCATGCATACGTTTCCCACTCCTTCCACTCTTTACATCTCTCTATATCTCATCTACTTATATGTTTATATAATGCTGTTCTACACCCTTTCTGCACTATCTAACAATAGCATGGATAGATTATAGGAAAGCCTATGACATGATCTCACTCTCATGGATAAGTGAATGTTTGAGTATATTCAGTATAGCAGACAACATAAGAGAATTAATTAGCTCTAGCATGAAGAACTCAGGTGACACACTCTTAGGGACAGTTATTATCAAGAGAAATTTTCCAGGGTGACTTGTTGTCCCCTTTAATAGCTGTCTTATGTTTGATCCCCATCAGTATAGTATTAAGGAAGGCAAAGGCAGGATATCAGTTCAGAAATAGTAAAGGAAAAAATTAACCATTTGCTCTACATGGATGACCTGAAACATTTTTAGCAAGAATAAAAAAGAAATAGATTCCTTAATACAGACTAATACTCTTCAGCAAAAATATAGGGATAGAATTTGGCAGAGATAAGTGTGCAATATTAGTCATGAGAAGGGGACAGGTAGTCAAGGGTGAAGGCATCCAATTACCAGAGGGTCAGATATTAAAATCATTGAAAGGAGGGGAGAATTATAAGTATCTAGGGGTAGTAGAATCTTAACGTGTACTAACTACAGAAATAAAAACGAAAATTGAGGGTGAGGAAGCCAATGAAGTCAAAACTAAATGCTTTGAACCTAGTGAAGTCTGTAAATACTGTAAATATCATTACTTAGATACTCATCAGCTTCTGTAGATTGGACAAAAACTGAATTAGCAAAGCAAGAACTAGCAAGGAATTCAATATGAATGGAGGATTCCACCCAAGGACAGGAGTAGGTGTACCTACCTAGAAAGGAAGGCAGAAGAGAGTTAACATCTGTAGAAGACTGCATGGTGTTAGCTAGAGAAGATATAGAGTCCTACATAGTTAAATAGTGAAGAAAGTTTATTAAAATCTGCTGTAGTCACAGCAAGTCACTGGGAAACCAAAAGCCCAAACGAAGTTAAAAATAAAATAAAGAACAGAAATTATCTGACTGACAGGAGGAGGTGTTGCATGATAGATTCCTAGAGATATTTGCGGCAAATAGTAGTTATGAGACAAAGTTATGGTTGCATAGAGGAAAGCTGAAGAGAGAGACACAAAGTTTGTTAGAAGCTGCATAAAATCAAGCATTAAGGACTAATTGGATAAAACCCAATATAGACAGAAATGAAGTAGATTCCCAAAGTAGATTATGCAAATCAATAATGGAAAGCTTTACTCATACAGTGAGTGAATGTAGCATGCTGATGCAGAAAGAATACAAGAAAAGACATGACAGTCTAGGTAGAGTATCCGCTGGGAGCTATGTAGAAAGCTAGGGTTTGACCATACTGATAAATGGTATGAACATGAACCTAGTAAAGTACTAGAAAGTAAGAAATACAAGATGTTGTGGGGCTTTAACATTCAGACTGACAGTAACAAAAGCTTGAGGGCCTGATTTGGTAGTAGAAGATAAAGAGGATAGAAAGTGCCAGATAATTGACTTTACAGTCCCAAATGATGGAAAAATTAATATGTGAGGTATAGAAAAAATAGCAAAGCACCAGGACCTAGCTATTGAATTATAGGATCCATGGAAAGTGCTGGTTAAATGTATCCCAGTTATATATGCATTGGGAATTATCCTTAAAGATTTGAACAGATGGATAGAAGAAGTAGGCATAAAACCCAATTTAGTACAACTCCAGTAAACAATGTTATTAGAGACAACTAAGATACTTGAGAGTATTCTTGGCAGCTAAGGTTACTTGATGTAACCCAGTAGGAGGGTTCTTGGCATGTAAGTCTACTTATAGTCTGATGTTAGGATTCTTTTCTTTCCCAATATTCTAATCTGTTGAATGGATATGGAAATAATAATAATGATAACAAGAGCACTCAGAGAGCACAAACCTCTGCCAAAGCAACCCCAACGTACTCTCAACGGTTAGCAGAGATGACTTTTAAAATGCAAATATCTGAAATAAACACGTCTGCTTTCACAAAGGTGAATATTAAAAAAGAACCCAACTGCTTTCAAGAATTAAATAAAAAAAAAGGAAAAAATAATCTAGAATCCTTGTCCGGCACCAGATTGATCCCAAAATCTAATACATTCATACCAGTCGCAAGGCAAAACATCCCAGAAAGCTTCATCCAAATCCATCTGGCGATTCTTGAGATATCTTGCCCGCAAACAAACAAACAAACACAATTGTAAACAATATCTCCACCTTAGCGAAGGCGGAGGTAATAATCGTATAAAACACTACAACAGAAATAAACCACAGAAATGAGCCTAAAATATGCATTAGGGTAACTGGACAAGCATTTGACTATCGGTTTTCTAAGCATGAACATTCATTTGTCAAGAGAACTTTCTGTTTAAAACCACAATTTTATGCATATATGTAATAATGCTATGCATGCATTTGTGTATGTATGCATTAGTGTATTCTTCTATTGCTGTCTTTCCATAGGTGCAGGAGTGGCTGTGTAGTAAGTAGTTTGCTTACCAACCACACGGTTCCGGGTTCAGTCCCACCGCGTGGCACCTTGGGCAAGTGTCTTCTACTATAGCCTCGGACCGACCAAAGCCTTGTGAGTGGATTTGGTAGACGGAAACTGAAAGAAGCCCGTCGTATATATATATATATATATATATGTATATATATGTGTGTGTGTGTTTGTGTGTCTGTCTCCGCAACATCACTTGACAACCGATGCCGGTGTGTTTATGTCCCTGTTACTTAGTGGTTCGGCAAAAGAGACTGATAGAATAAGTACTAGGCTTACAAAGAATAAGTACTGGGGTTGATTTGCTCGACTAAAAGGCAGTGCTCCAGCATGGCCGCAGTCAAATGACTGAAACAAGTAAAAGAGAGAAAAGAGAGATGCTTTTATCTGCCTTTCACCCTACACACACACAAACACACATATATGCTCATATAGCTATATGAAAATACTGGCTTGCATTTAGTTTTGCTTTGTTCAGCCACTTTGCAACTTTTAGCTGTCATTATATATTCTTGAAATTAGTTCGGCTGCAAAAATCTCCAAAAAAACTTAGTAAATATTTTGATTCACTAAATCTTAGTCTAGGAGCCATTTACCATCGACATATATTCTTATCTCCAGAAAACATTGCCTTATAGTCACATGACTAGTCAACCATTCCCCCTCTCCACTCCTTACCACCAAAACAATAATTTGCTGCCCTCCAACTTCTAAGCTGCATCCTTCAATGAACTCCTGAACCTCTCTTTTGGAGTATTTAACAAAAACAATAGCCACACAACCACAGAGTTGCTAGCCTCTGACCAACACTTGTAATCAAGCCTTGAAACATATTTCCTCTTTCACTTTTTTCTCTCTTTATTTCTCCCTCCTTCTCCATTCCTCCACTCTCTCTCTCTTTCTTTGAGGCAACAAACAGACACACATGCAGTTGCATACACACACACTGTTGCTAGAATGTATTAGTTTCCATTGTTTGAAACCTTTGCTTTTTAATTAATTTCTCTCGTAATCATTCTATATAAACTCAACTCTTGTTTTCCAATGCTTTGGAATTTGACTTTCCTGTTTGTATCTCTGTCAATCCATTGTGGCTGATTTTATCTGTTAATGAAAACAAAAGAAATTACTAATCTACAACATAACATATTTTTCCTTTTCATCAACAATATATTGTAAGAAACTGTTATATATATATATTCACATATATATGTGTATGTATACATTTCTATGCATATATATATGTGTGTGTGTTTGTGTGTGTGTGTGTTTGTGTGTGTGTGTGTGTACAAGGGGATGCCAAAAAGTTTTTGGCTTTAAAGGTATGGCAAAAAACCAGGTTGGAGGCTCAACCTTCCAAGTTCTTTAAATGACTCAGAGAAGCTGAAAGACTGCTGCAATAAGCGTGTGAATATGAAAGGGGAATATAATGTATAAAATCATAGTTAACTGATCCTCTTGTATTTTCTTTTACCCAAAGCTTGGAATTTTTCAGCATCCCCTTGTACATATTTATGCAAACAAGGATACTTACCTAACCTGAGTGTTTGTGTTGAGAAGTTTAAAAGTCTGTTACTCACAAAAATGAAAAAAGAATTCAGAAAAATGAAACTTGGTATGTTTATTTAACAAAAAGCAGGAGAAAATATTACTCAAAACGCCTTGCATTAACAGTTATAACTCTAAATACAGATGTGGAAGTGTAAACATGCTTTCTTTGTATTAGCTACATTGATAAACCTGAGTGCCTTCTGAATTACGTGAATGTAGTGATGCTGGTAAATCTGTGTTGTGTCAGACCTGTCTTCAAAGTGGACCCACATTCAAAAGTTACATGAATTTTCAGTTGGTGAGCTAGAAGTCCAAGATTCTTTGTAGACAAACAAGGAAATAATCCTGCATTTACTTTGGCTGATATGTTGGTGCAGAGACTTGGGTGACAATTACATCATTTAGATAATAATGCTTAGCAATCCACAACATCATGACTTTATCAAGAATGTTCAAATACTCCATGATGACCTATTTCAATGATGCACTGGCTCCAGGCATCTTAAGGGAGGTGGTGATTTTGCTTTTATTTAACAGCAGGAACTCTTAAAGGTTCAAAATCTAAAACCCTGAAGTTGTGACATTTTGACGACTTGGTAAACTACAAATTTCTTTTGGCTAAAAACAAGAAAATTGCTGCAAAACTGCATGTTGTATAACTCGTTTAACATGGGCCTTGTGTTTTTATTCTTCTCTTCCATTTTGCAAATCCAGTGTACACATGCACATTACATGTTTGTACTTCTCTTACTGGTCCCTACTCAAAACTGTTTATAGATCACAACCATCTCATGAATCTTCAGCTGTGTGGAGCACTTCACACTCCGATAGTTGTGAAATAAGATTCTCATTTTATTTCTCACATATAGGCGCAGGAGTGGCTGTGTGGTAAGTAGCTTGCTAACCAACCACATGGTTGTAGGTTCAGTCCCACTGCATGGCATCTTGGGCAAGTGTCTTCTGCTATAGCCCCGGGCTGACCAATGCCTTGTGAGTGGATTTGGTAGACAGAAACTGAAAGAAGCCTGTCGTATATATGTATATATATATATGTATTTATGTGTGTGTATATGTTTGTGTGTCTGTGTTTGTCCCCCTAGTATTGCTTGACAACCGATGCTGGTGTGTTTACGTCCCCGTCACTTAGCGGTTCGGCAAAAGAGACCGATAGAATAAGTACTGGGCTTACAAAGAATAAGTCCCGGGGTCGATTTGCCCGACTAAATTTCCTATATATGTAGATAATGTCTTTCACTATTGGATTGCTTTATAGAGGTTATTTCTCTTAATTATATATATATATATATGTATATATATATATATATATATATAACTATATCATCATCATCATCTAGCAACTAAGCTCCATGTCGGCATATGCATAGTTTCTCCAGCTGGATGCCCTTCCTAAAATCAACCACTTTAGAGTGTGAACTGGTGCTATTTTCATTTCCTCTATACATACATGTGTGTGTATGTGTGTGTATGCATACACACATACACTCACACATGTATAGATATTTTTATGTGCTGGTAGCACGTAAAAAGCATGCACTACACTCTTGGAGTGGTTGGCATTAGGAAGGGCATCCAGCTATAGAAACTTTGCCAGATCAGATCAGAGCCTGGTGCCACCTTCTGGCTTGCCAACCCTCAGTCAAACCGTCCATCCAACCCATGCCAGCATGGAAAGTGGACGTTAAATGACAATGATAATGATGTTGATATATATGAATATATATGTGTTTTGTTTTACAAACAAACAAAAGAAAGGTGTACTCAATATTCATTGCAGAATGTTTTTATTTCTGTAATGCAGGTGATTCACTCCATTCGCATTTTTCCTTAGTGCTTGTACAAATGAATCTAGCAGGAAACTCAGCAGTGATGGATTGAATTACCAACATCAAACAAGTATATATACATACATACATACATACATACATACATATATATATATATATAATATATATATATATATATAACTATATCATCATCATCATCTAGCAACTAAGCTCCATGTCGGCATATGCATAGTTTCTCCAGCTGGATGCCCTTCCTAAAATCAACCACTTTAGAGTGTGAACTGGTGCTATTTTCATTTCCTCTATACATACATGTGTGTGTATGTGTGTGTATGCATACACACATACACTCACACATGTATAGATATTTTTATGTGCTGGTAGCACGTAAAAAGCATGCACTACACTCTTGGAGTGGTTGGCATTAGGAAGGGCATCCAGCTATAGAAACTTTGCCAGATCAGATCAGAGCCTGGTGCCACCTTCTGGCTTGCCAACCCTCAGTCAAACCGTCCATCCAACCCATGCCAGCATGGAAAGTGGACGTTAAATGACAATGATAATGATGTTGATATATATGAATATATATGTGTTTTGTTTTACAAACAAACAAAAGAAAGGTGTACTCAATATTCATTGCAGAATGTTTTTATTTCTGTAATGCAGGTGATTCACTCCATTCGCATTTTTCCTTAGTGCTTGTACAAATGAATCTAGCAGGAAACTCAGCAGTGATGGATTGAATTACCAACATCAAACAAGTATATATACATACATACATACATACATACATACATATATATATATATATATGTATATATATATGTATATATATATGTATATATACATATATGTATGTATATATATATATATATATATACCTATATATACATACATATGAATATATACATATATGTATAAATATATGTATGTATATATATATATGTATATGTGTGTCTATATATGTATGTATATATATATATATTAACTGCTTTCAATTACCACTGAATGCTCTTCCACACACAATGTCTTTGAGGAAGACAGAGAATGACATATAATGGTTAAAAAAAAAACTGTGCAAAAGCAAAAAATTCTTATCGGATAGAAGTAAAACAGATGTTTTAAATAAAGACTTTTCAAAGAATTCTAGGAGAAGAAAAACTTTTTTCATTAGTGATGAACTGACAAAAACAGACCTGGAAGACAAACCAAAAGACATAAATAAATGAAGGTGTTGGAGTATAGAGCCATGTAGAAACAGAAGTGTGATACCAATATACTGCTCTCCACCAGAAAAGTACCAAGAACGTTTGAGAAGTATTTCGTACATTTATCTAGATCTAGCACTCTTTTACTTCATTTCATTATATTTTTCATTGTTACAACCTTTTTATCTATTATATCATTACATCTCCAGTTTTTGTAACAATATGTTTATAGCCGCATCCCAATAGCTACAATACTGTTTATTTAACACATACACACACATGCACACATACACACACGTACACACACACACATAAAACAATTCATTTCTATAATGCTCTATACCAATATTTATTTGTAAGACTTGTAACAATGTATATGTATTTACTATGTTTTAGGCCTCCAGCTTTGTCGTATATTCTATTCATAAAAGAGTGAACACTAGATTAAACAGCTTACTTCACAATATTAAAAGTAAATATATTTTCATATTTTTTATTGCTTGCTGGTGTTCTTGTTGTTGTGGTGGTGGTAGCAAATTGGCAACATTTAGTTCATATACCAATCAAATTGGGCTTACTTTAGAAACATCTAGCTTATACTGAACATTGAATTTATCTAGCAATCTACTCTTTATCATGTTTGAGTTTCTCCCAATTGGCCATTTGCAAAATTAAATATATACAACTAATAACTTCCTTGAAAGCATTTATTTGTGATGGATCTTTTTCTGTACAAATGATTCACAGTGGAAGAGTGGTGCTTAATTCCTGGTGAACTTGTAATGTGAATTCAATTCCTAGTCTGAACCACTTCAGTGGTTTTATTTCTCATTCTTACAATTTCTTGCTGTGGTCAGAAACCAAGTTCATATGTTATAAGACTGTGATGGTAAGAGTATAACACACTTGTAGCAGTGATATGCCAAGAGTTTTAGATGATATACACAAGAGTTTGAGAAAAATATTCCAGCAATATCATGTTATAAAGAACACATTTGTAAAGATCTGTCTAAAACTGAAATAGATATTATTCTCCCCACACACACTTATTAAACTACTCATTCTCCTGTGCCACTGTCCATATCCCCTCTTGTACCAACCTTCTTATATCCTGAGCTGTTCTGGTATCTCATCACTACCATGATTATCATCTTTCCAGCTTCTCCTACCTACCTTTAAATAATGCAAGGTAGTCTTGTATCACCTCCACAGCAAGACACCTAAGCTTGTCTCTCTATCACATTCTAGTGTCTCAACATTGGTCCCAACCATCACCCCATCTCATCACCACCCCATTTAGTCAAGCAGGTTTTATTTCCTTCTTCTCAGTGCCAGGCTCAATTTCTCCAGCAGGCAAATCACATTCAGCAGACCAGTGATATATCCAGGTTAACATATGTCTGCTTGGTAACATAAAAACTAGAGGTGAAGATCACCTCGTGATTCTTTGTAGTATGATAAAGGTTTATCTTAGTCAAAAATCCTTCAAAAGGACAGCCTTTGTAAGGCTGATATAAAAGAATATGAGATTTCCTGTATATAAGAAATGTATAAGAAAAAATGTATTTAATGATATCACATGATCTCTTAAGGGTTTTTAAGTATTTTCATTTCAATAGTTTGCTGTATCATAAATTTTGTATATTTATTTAAGAATATTTTAAATTTAGCAACATAATGAGTAGGTGACAGATAAGCTGTTTAAAATAATGATAATCATGGTTTGTTTAATCAATAAAGTTTCATCAGTTAATTAGATCGTTTTTTAAAAATATATCTAATATAAATTTTCGATATTATAGAAATCCTTAATGCCAAACAGGCAAGACACATATCAGTTATAAAAAATTTCATTTTCAAAATTGAAATTTTAAACAGAAATAGAGGATGGAAAATAAAGAAAGTAGAAAAGCTTTGCTAAACTAATAATGAATGTGATATCATTGCAGAGGAGAAGAACATAAATGGAAGAGAAGTATTAAAGAAGGCATGGAAAGAAGCACTGAGATTAGATCTCAGGATATCAGACCTCACAGAAGATGTGATGTACATCAAACCTGCCATGCAAGTACTTGCATAAAAAATTTATGGTAAAATTATGATGATGATGATGATGGTGGTGGTGGTGTGGTGGTGGTGGTGGTGGCAATGGAAGCAGTCGTGATGATGATGATGATGGGAAACAATAGCATAATTGGTTACAGCTTTTAAAATGGGTTAATCTGAAGTTCACGGCCTTTCTGATTGCAAGAGTGACAAGGGAGAAGTGCTAAATCATTGCAGAACAACAAACATCACAATGGATTTCATTTACAAACCGGCAAGCTTTCAGTTCTCTTTTCTTTATTTTTTGGGTTTTTTTTTTGTTTTTTGGTGGCGGTGTTGATGGTAGTAGTGGAAGCTTATGTTTACATCCTTTGTTGATATATGTCAACGAAGACTTATACATACATATACACACATATACACACATACATGCATACACACAGGCACATAAACACACATAAATTTCATGTGTTGTATTTCAAGATTATTTATTTTTTTTTACATTGTAGGTATATTAAGTCAATGCCGCTATATGTGGTTTGCAGCAAGGTGATAAAATGATATAACAGAAATGAAAATATAACAGAAGAAGCAAGCAGAAGATGAATTGGTTTGTTTGATTAGGTCAACGACTCTAGTCTGCCTTTTGTATCAATATTATAGAGTAGATAACACAAGGTGTATTGTACTGACATTATAACATCTAATTAATAAGTCAAAGCAACTTATGAAATTATTGGCACACACAAACAAACACACACGTACGCATACATATTGCAATTATCAAATGTCAAGGAAGATTTAAAACCACATTCATTTGGTATTTATATTCTCATGTAATATCCTCAAATTGATCTCAAGGAATATTTCCATAAGTTATAGAGTATTATTAATATAGAGGTTAATGCTTACATTTCAGGTCTGTTGAATTCCGTTTATGTCTTAAAGTTTTTGTCATTCTTAAATTGAGCAAAATTTAAACGAATAGGAAAATGAAAATAACCGCCAGCTCTGATTGATTTGACCAGGTTGGTCCTTAGCAATCTTTAATCTGTCTCATTCTTTTTAATCACCCACCTAACTACCTACCTCGTTGTCTCTATCACTTTCCTACCCCTACACTTAAGTAGTAAAACCAAAGCCATCTATTGTCCATTATGTTATATTACTTGTAATTTTGCTATATTATTTGCTCAATTGGTGTAAACCACATATAACTATATCAAATAAATATCCCAACACACACACACACACATACACACACACAAACACACACACACACACACACATACACACACACAAACACACACACACACACACACACACACACACACTCACACAGGATAGCATACGGTTTCTAATTACCAAATTTCTCTCATAAGTTATTGATCAACATAAGGCTGTAGTAGAAAGCAATTTCTCCATTATACTGCACATAAACCACATGATTGCAACGTAAACTTTTTAACCACATGGCCATAAATGTAACCACGAATGAGACATTAAGGGGTAATGGGTAAAGATCCCCTTTGGTCATGAATGACCATGGGATTGCAACTAGAAATTTCTCCTTGAAGACACAAGTCCTGGCAAGGTTGTTTATGGAAGACCAGCAGTTGCCAATGCATACCAGCCTCTCCCCCCCCCCAGATGCTATCCATGAAAAAGAAAAAGGCTGATACAGCTTGGCATCAGTGAAGTTGCTACTCATTTATACAGATGAGTGAACTGGAGCAACATGAAATAAAGTATCTTACTCAAGAACACAACACACAGTCCAGTCTGGAAATCAAACTCACAACCTCATGATTGTGAGCCCAACACTCTAACCACTGAGCTATGTGTCTTCAATATTTACATAACTACATTTAAAGAAGATACAAACAATACTAGCATTATTATTACTTGTTTCAGAAACACAAGTACTTGGATTCAAGCTTTCTAATGGCAAACAAATAAGATTCAAAACTCTTTGTAGAAAGAGTATTAGACTTTCACAGGTAAATTTCTCTCAGAATATTGAAGAACCAATTTCTTAGATACATATAATGAGGCAATGAAGAACTAAGTGTCTTGTTATAAGAAATAGTGAAAAACCCTCAAGTATCAAGAAGCTTTATATGTCTGATGTGTTCATGTTACTAAGCAAATGCGATAAATTACTGTCATTTACTGAATGTGCTTCAAATGCAAGTAAAATTTACTGGAATATCTATTATCCTTAACAATAAAATAAACTAGCTACCAAACATTTAAGCATACTGCCCAAATACATAAGAACCATGCATCAAGTGTGAGATGCAGACCCATGAGCTGGTGTCATTTAGTTCCTCTTAAATATATACATGTGGAGGCACAATGGCTCAGTGGTCAGGGCAGCGGACTTGCGATCAGAGGATCGCAGTTTCAATTCCCAGACCAGGCGTTGTGTGTGTTTATTGAGCAAAATCACCTAAAAAGCTCCACGGGGCTTCGACAGGGGTTGGTGGCAACCCCTGTTGTACTCTTTCGCGACAACTTTCTTCCACTCTCTGTTCCTGTTTCTTGAGTTATGCTACAATGGACTGGTGTCCCGTCCAGATGGGCGGGGACACATACACCACAGAAACTGGGAAACCGGGCCCATGAGCCTGGCTAGGCTTGAAAAGGGCGACATTTAATTTTTCAGATATATACATAAAGCATGTAATAACAATCACCCAAAATACTGCTGCTAGTTATTGCTTTGCAAACATTGATCATAGGAGAAGTGAAGAAAGCTGAATGATGGATTTTCAAGAGTTTTAGAATATGGAAACTTTTAGCTTTAATTTTCCTTCTACCCACTTAATTTGAGTTAAAAATCTGTCAAAAATCAATCTAATCAATATAAACTGTCAAATGTGTAGCAGATGGTTGGCAAAGTTAACTGTAAATTAAGAAAAAAAATTTAATTAGCAGCAAGCTTTTTGACAACAATCAAACAATGTAGCCAATCCATTATTGCAAAATACCTCACATTTATCCTTAAATTCACTAAAATTCATTATTGCCAAAATTTTTAATGAAATAACTAAAGATCCAGTTAATACTCTCCTGGCTGATAAAGAATTTAAATAGAAAACTTCATTGAGTAGAATATAAAAAAAATGTAAAAATGTATCAAATCACAATTCATATAAATATACAAAACTTCCATCATGACTGTTTAATAAATGGATTTACACAAATATATTTTTATAAATTTTTAAAAGTAAACCAAAAAACTTGGCATATCCAGTGAAGTACTCCAGACAAAAAAAAAAGGCAACCAACCTATTGCCTGTCTCAGTCAGTAGATTAATTTGTTAAAATATAAGGCTTCTAGCCACCAGACACCCAAAGCTGAACCAATAACCATCACTCATCATTCAGTAATCTGAATCTTCTCAACAATACTCTCCATTACAGATAATTAACAGCTAAATAGCTCTCATATAACTAAATTGCCATGGTATTCTGCCAAACTTGATTTTACACAGCACTGCTGCTGTTCCTCTTGGTTTCTGACCCAAAAGATCTTTACGAGATTTGTGGAAGATCTCTTTATCCCCTTCTCAACTACTATAGCTCTATAAACAATATGATCACAAAACCCTACTTCACATTTGCTGCCCTCTTTATGACTAAAACCACATTGCAAACTCTAAATAGTTTTTTCCCACTATACTAAGCTCACTAACATGCACAGATATACAGGGCACTTGACATATGTCAAGTACTCATGCATTGACAGCATGCACATAACCTGGATTATTTGATATACCTGTTTAATACTATCAAATTGAATACTCCAATAACATCACTGATCTTGAGAATGTATCTTCCGTTACTCTCAGATAATTTACTCTAGATCTAGTCCTTAGGCTTATCAATTTCTCTCTTTATTTCTCCTTCTCACATTTCCTCTCTTTTTCTCTCTCCCTCTTTACCATTCTGTCTTTCTTTCTCTCTCTTATTTGCTCTCTGTCCCCAGTGATATATTTTGATATTTGGAAAAATGCCACTCTGTGTCCTATTCCCCAAAATGCAATCCCTCTTCTAACCCTGCCAGCTATCCTCCAATTACACTCAATTTCAACATCACAAAGGTGAAGGATGTACCTATTAACAAAATCCTTCTTCAACACTTTGAAGTTTATTCCACCTTATTGCCTGGTAGTACAGCTTTCATAACACTGAATCTAGTGAAAACATATTCTGTTATATAACATACTATTTGCTTTTGAGAAAGCTTCTGCTGTTGACCCTTGCAAGGTTTTTGACAATGATTGCCCAAGAAGTTGCTGTGCAAAACTGACCACCTATGGACTCCATCTGTGTCTTACCTATTAAATCAGTGACTTCCTGACAGAATTAACCACAGTGGAATATGTGGATAATACTTCTGACTCTTTCAGCTTTAGTGTTTTGTTCATCAATATTCAATTTTGTTGACTACTTTTAATTTTTTATATCAGCTACCTATTTGCTGTCACTTCCAAGAATATCAGTTCTTGTCTGTGTGAGTGACAGCAGTACCATCTTGGATGTGGAAGTTGTGGGTCACTATTGGTTTATAGAGACTCATCAATTGTTCTGGTCTGAAGTCATTTGTAGCCCTGACAAAGAGGGCAAGTCTTTGGGATGTAGTTTATGTGATATTACTTGTGATGTGGTTATACTTGTTCTGGCATTCACCTAAAATGCATTGAGCTGGCTCCAATCAGTGCATCCATACTATCCCTAGTAGACGTCTTCTATGCCTGATGATCACAATTGCTTAAGACTGAGGCCATCAAGCAGGTACAGCCCCAATGGCAGGCACCATATACGATAACCAGATTTTGAATTAAGATCCAGCATGACCATACCAATTCCTATTTTCAGCTATCAATCTCTCCATTCACACTATCTTGAGAAGGTATCAAGCAACTTCATAAGAGATAAGTTTCATATATGTATGATGATGCATGTGAATAAACCAATAGAGACCCCTTTCAAAGCAAGATATGTTGTAAAAATTTAGACTCCAATATGAAAAATTCTTCTATTATGAATGTGAAATTTCTAAGAGAGTTCATTAAATGGATGCAAAATGCTAAAATGACTATGAAACTAATGAATGCTCCCTTACATCACAGGTTACAAACATAAAAAATATAACTTTAAGCCAGTAACATTTAACTTTGTCAGAAAATTATTAGCAAGTCTAGTATGAAAATGTTGCAATAATTTCAAAAGGTGCTAACAGTAGATTTATTCAAATGTAACAAATCTTTAGAGCTCACTCAACCTTTTGATTTTGTTTGTTTCTCCCCATAAGAGCCTAATATCCAAAGCATCAAGAGTTATTAACAATAATCAGCAAAGGATTAATTATATAAATCTTTAAACAGTGTTTCATCTTTAATTGCTTTTCACTGCAAATTTGAAAACTTTATAAATTGTTCTTGCTTTTAGATAGTCATATCCAAATTACAAAAGAGATTAATTTCCTATGCAGTCCTTAGGATAATAATCTTTAGGATTATCTTAAGGAAACGAATATAATTAAAAAAAACATACACTGGGTTATACCAGAACATGTTTTATTGACCTAAGAATGTAGAAAGTTAAAGACAATTTCAGTAGAATTTCATCTCAGAATCTAGAAAGTCAAAGCTGAAAATGTTGTGATGCTATCTGGTCCAGTAATCTACTAATTCAGTCATCTTCACCACTATCAACAGAGGAAAAAAATTAGAATGATGAAGATTTGGACAATATTTTTTGATAAATGTCCTCATTAATCAAACTGAAGTTTGATAATTATAAATAGATCTAAGAATAAATATTAAAGGAAAGACAAAATGTGTAGCTATACTGTAAATATCCATCAAACCTGTATAAAAACCAAATCAGTTTTCAGAATGACAGTAAATCATTTTAATTCATTATAGGTGTGAATATAACTTACTTTCTGTTTTCTAAACAAAGAAGCAATTATTTTTCTATTAATCTGATTAAGGCTTCAAGTATCAAATATATTGTAATGTTAACATCAAGAGCCAAATGATTAAACTATTTTTTGAAAAATATTACACCTTTTATTTTTAAAGAGAAACATTGTAATCTGTTATGAAAAAATATTAAAATATCAAAAAAATTATCCTTAAAAATGATAACATTAATGACAAATACTAAATCAATACTAAACTAATGACAAATTATTAGATTACAAAAAAACAACAACTACAACTTATTGTTCCAATTAATAAACAAATGGAAAAAACTATCATTCCTCATTATTACCCAAGTGAGCCAAGAATCATCAAACAAATTTTAAATGAAATTGTCTTACTTGTAAGATCAATCTTCTTTAAAAGAAAATGAAAAAGAAAAGTAATTATAATACTTTCAGAGACTACTATGAGGTTAACAAATTTATCATATTTCTCTATTTACGTTAGACTGAAAATTTTAGTATGAAGCACCAGGATTTATTATCTTCTTTGACAAGCATAAAAAACTACTATTAGATGCCGACAGACGCACTTAGATGATATGCTATGAACCTAATCAAACAGTAAACATCATTAATAGTTTTTAACTAAATTTTTTTTTTAATACTACTGATACATTTCAACTAAGTTGAAAAGAAAACTAAGATTTGTAAGTCAGAATAAGTGAGCAATTTTGTAACGTTCATATCTTTTGTAACAGTTGCGTTTATTGGGGTTATTAAGTCCCAGGTCAGCCTTGATCAAGCACACATTTAATCAAAAGTATTTTAGCTGTTACCATACCATATTGTCAAACATAATCGTTATTAATATTGATCAGACTTAGGCGATGAGCTGGCAGAATTGTTAGCATGCCGGGCAAAATGCTTAGTGGTATTTCTTCCATCTTCACGTTCTGAGTTTAAATTCCAACTTTGCCTTTCACCCTTTCGGGGTTGATACCTGTTGAGTACTGGAGTCAATATAATCGATTATCCCCAACCAAAAATTTCAGGCCTTGTGCCTTTAGCAGAAAAGATTATTTAACAGACCTATAATTAAAAAATAGGTGCAATGTATGCCTGCATGTTATGAAAAAGTAAAAGATTGGCATTAAAGAAGATATCTGACTGTAAAACGCTGTCTCAAACGAACTTATTTAATCCATGCTAGTATGAAAAAAAAACACATGAAAATAATGATAATGATAATGATAAAATGAAAATTCTTCTGTGATTATTTGATCTTTTTATTAAAACATATGAATCTAGTACTACAGTATTCTCCAATATATATATATGTCATCATCATCATCATTTAACGCCTGATTTCCCTGCAAGGCATATGTTGGACGGTTTGACTGAAGACTGGCAAGCCAGAAGGTTGCACCAGGTTCCAATCTGATCTGGGAAGATTTCTACAGCTGGATACTCTTCTTAACACCAACTACTCCAAGAATCGTGAGTAGTTTATATATCTGAATAAGAAACACACTCTAAAACATTAGGGCAGTAATATATCTTTTGAGGAAGTTGATTGTTATGGCCGGTGTAAAAGTGACCATTGTTTCACACTTATAAAGTGCTTAGCCACATAAGCACCTTGTCAGAATAAAATGGTTGAAGGCACATAGCTTCTCTACAAGTAAGGAAGAGTACTTCATGATATCTTGGCCATGCTGGCAGTGTTAACAGACAGAACAGAGTGATCCCTTTTACATCAGTTCTGGCTGTGGGGATTTTTGAAAGTACCATGATGGTTGTATTCAGTGAAAAATACTTAGCTTGTAGCAGGGAAAGCTTTAAATGAGGACATTGATAGAACTTTACAGTAGTTTAAAAAGTTTCCTGGCTGTTCAAGGAGCCTCCATTTAATTATGCATGAGGTTCCTTGATGCAATGTTTATCTGCTACACGTGATCACAAAAACACAAACCTTTGGAAATCACACAAGATCTCGAAATGTCGTTCACTTGACAACAATAGCACTATTATTGTTATTATTATTATTATTATTATTTATTATTATTATTATTATAATTAATATTATTATTACTATTATTATCATTATTATTATTATTATTATTATTATTATTATTATTATTATTATTATTATTATTAATATTATTATTACTATTATTATCATTATTATTATTATTATTATTATTATTATTATTATTATTATGCAGCAATGGCATTTGGCACAATTCCCCATGAAGGTCACTGCTAGCTCTCACTGTGCATGCAATCATGTGCTGCTATCCGTTGGCACGCTGCAGAACAAGTCTGGGAACTTTTTGATATCATCTCTGAAATAAAAAAAAAACAGATTGTTACTGCTGGAATATCTTTCATCATAGGTCTGCTCAGTCTGAAGCTAAATGAGTATTAATAATGGCAATAAATAAATACCAATTGATGTTGTAATTGCATAGCCCCAGGTTAACTATGATTAGATGGATCCATAATTGAATGCATTCCAACCATACCGATCAATTTTAATTTTCCATGCAAGGAAATACATTATCTAATGTCTTTCCTTTATTCAAGACAGTAGATGTGATTTGATGACGACTTCATTACTATTTCTAGGAAGGTGAGAAACTATGTAGAGTTTTTTTATTATTATTGATATGTAGTTTAAATAAATGATACCAAAACCATAATTTTGCAGAAGAAAAGTATAGTATACTCTCTCTCTTTTTACTCTTTTACTTGTTTCAGTTATTTGACTGTGGCCATGCTGGAGTACCGCCTTTTGTCGAGCAAATCGACCCCAGGGCTTATTCTTTGTAAGCCTAGTACTTATTCTATCGGTCTCTTTTGCCGAACCACTAAGTTACAGGGATGTAAACACATCAGCATCAGTTGTCAAGCGATGTTGAGGGGACAAACACAGATACACATATATATATATACATATATACGACGGGCTTCTTTCAGTTTCCATCTACCAAATCCACTCACAAGGCTTTGGTCAGCCCGAGGCTATAGTAGAAGACACTTGCCCAAGGTGCCAAGCAGTGGGACTGAATCAGGAACCATTTGGTTGGTAAGTAAGCTACTTACCACACAGCCACTCCTGCACCTAGTATATTGAATTAACCTTAAAAAAGACCCCTGGTTTTTCATTTAATCCCCTGAAAGGGAGATTAAAATCAAAGATACTTTCTCAAAAACCAAACTAAGACTTAAAAAATACAGCATTTAATGCCTCATTCCACCATTTTTACAACTCTGCAATTTTTAGGAGAGTTAATGACTAGTTAAGACATGGTATTTCGTTATGCAACCATAATATATTTTATAAGCCAAAAAAAATAGAAAAAAATACTGTGTTCTGTTGTGTTAGCAGTACTATTACATCACTTGTTAAAATTTTCTCTACAGATTCTCTATAGAAATTATTGCCAGCACTGATTTTATGTACCAGCTTTTAGGAATGTGCTTTATTATGTAAAATTGGTATATCCTATAATGTTACACTGCTATATTTAGTGGCTCTTTAAGCAATGAGTTCGTGGGTGATTAATGGATTGGATAAAGGAGCAAGAATTGAAATATGTTATATCTGCCTATAACCCATTTTTCATCTCTGATTTCGTTGTTGTTTATATCAAGCATCTTGGGTACAAAATGTCGTAACAAAATCAGTACTAAATCCTTAAAAATGTTTCAGCCTGAAGGTTGCGGCCATGCTGGGGCACTGGCTATATTTCTATAGAAAATCTGTAGAGATAACCTCAACAAGTGGGACTGTACCTGGAACACATGGTTCTGGGTTCAGTCCCACTGCATGGCAACTTAGGCAAGTGTCTTCTACTATAGCCTTGGGCCGACCAAAGCCTTGTGAGTGGATTTGGTAGATGGAAACTGAAAGAAGCCCATCATATTTATCGTATATATATATATATATATATATATATATATATATATATATGTGTGTGTGTGTTTGTGTGTCTGTATTTGTCCCCCCCCCAACATCACTTGACAACTGATGCTGGCATGTTTACATCCCTGTAACCTAGCAGTTTGGCAAAAGAGACTGATAGGCTTACAAAGAATAAGTCCTGGGATCGATTTGCTCGACTTAAGGCGGTGCTCCAACACAGCCACAGTCAAATTACTGAAACAAGTAAAAGAGTAAAAGAGAAAAGAGTAAGGGAATTAAGTAGATGTTGTTTATTACAGTGTCCCAGAAACTTGGTTGGAATTTTTTTTTATCACCCGCCATACAGATAAAAGGCAAAATTGATTGCAATAGAATTTGAATTCAGAAGGTAAGAATTTAACTAACTTATAGATTGTAATAGCCAAATAAAATCAGATCTAGTTAAATGCAGAGTACATGTTCTAAACTGCCATTATTTTTTTTTACCACAAATCATTCTTCATTTGCATTATATTGAAATCTCAGTAACAGCTATCAATATGAAACATATTCTTTGAAAAAGAAATACAATCCAAGTATTGAAATTGTGTCTAAGAATATTCACTGTGCTCTCAGTAAACAGATATATAACTGAAAATATGATCGCAGAAACATATTTGACAACTGCTACTTTTTGTTCTTGTTAAATGTTTGCAAAGTTTAAAATAATATACATACAAACATACATACATATATATATATATACATCAAAAACTTGAAAGTGAAACAGTATACTAGCAAAAAGTTATAGTAGGTCTATAAGTAATGGCTAAATATTTTTGTTTCAAGTAATATTTCAATAAATTGTACTTTTGTGGTAAATAAAAGATGAAATATCAATCCATTACAAATCTATAAATGTTTAATGTACGCTGGATGTATCTTTTAAATGTTTTATATCACAGAAAAGTTGGCTACATTAAAAAAAAGTCTTTATTCACTATTTCTTTTTCAACGAGAGAATAATCAAATAATAAAATGATTTATTTCTTTAGGTTGTAATGAAAAGGATTATCTCAAATGTAATATTACATCTTTATATTTTGATATATTCCTTTCAGTTACAACTTACCCTACTTGTGTAGTTAAATTGATATATCTCTGTGACGCTGCAATTACTAAACTGAAAAAGAACTTCTCAAGTTTATATATACATGTGTGTGTGTATGAATGTATATGTATTTATATATGTATATACATACATACATACATGCATACATATATGTATGTATATATATGTATAAACATATATATATATATACATATATACATACATACACATAAAACATTTCTATATCTATAGCTAAACTAAAATGGAGACAATAGCACCAGGTATTGTATTTTTATTGCTACAGTGTGATTTTTTTTATTAACCGAACATAATACTTATGTTTACTTGTACACTGTTTCAAATTTTTGAAAAGCTTATTTTGCATTATCTGTATATATTTTGGTAGACTTTTATCTTTTTTCTATTCTATATCTCACTTATAAAGAATGGCTGCACATAGATGTATAGTTCTGAAGTAATGTTAAAAACAGGAACTCAGGTAATTATGGTAATATATTCATGATTTATAAGTCTCATTTCAAACTTTGATGCACATTAACATCAAATTGTATAGTTGGAAATATCAAACATTTTGACATCAATTTAAACCCTTTCAGACACTATTAAATTGAATTTAAAGTAGAAAGCAGAGTAAACCATTACAAGTGCAATCCAGTTAAGAATAAATTTGTTTTTACACTTAGTCTTGATGGTTAATTGATAACACAAAACAATTATGACAAAGTAATGCACTGTAGACTTTATTATAACGTTCATCTATCCTCTGAATTCTGATCCTGTTTGATACATATTTAGTTGCATACATTACGAATAAAGATAAGAGTTTGCGGAGATAATTGATATATGTTGGTAAAAATTTATTCAGTAAAGTTCACAAATTTGATGCACTTATAAACTCTGCTATAAAATATTCAAAGTCCAGGTTGTGGAGTTGAAACCAGTGACAGATTATGTCTGTCATTCCATTCTACCATTTGTTAATTTGAAGTATCAATGCAACAGAACAGATGGCATATCAGTAATTTGTGTTAAACTTGCCAAATATTCAAATCTGTCTGGGTTGTGTAGTTAAGAAGCTTCCTTCCCAACTGTGTGGTTTTGTGTTCAGTCACACTACATGCCACCTTGGGCAAGTGGTTTCTACTATAATCCCTGGCTAACCAATGATTTGTAAATGGATTTGATAGACAGAAACTGAAAGAAGCCCATCATTTACATATATGTGTATGTGCATTTTTATGACAACTTAGACGACTGATATTGGCTTGCTTACATCCCTGTAACTTAGCAGTTCAACAAAAGAGACCAATGGAATAAGTTTAAAGCTTTAAAAATTAGTTCCAAGTCAATTTGTTCAACAAAACCTTCAAGGTAGTGCCTCAGCTTAGCCACAGTTCAATGACTGAAACAAGTTAAAGATAAAAAATAAAGATTTAGGTGCAGGCATGACTGTGTGGTAAGTAGCTTGCTTACCAACCACATGGTTCTGGGTTCAGTCCCACTGTGTGACACCTTGGGCAAGTGTCTTCTACTATAGCCACGGGCCAACCAAAGCCTTGTGAGTGGATTTGGTAGACAGAAATTGAAAGATGCTTGTTGCATATATGTGTATGTGTGTGTTTGTGTGTGTTTGTGTGTGTCCACTCACCATCACTTGACAACCGATGTTGGTGTGTTTACATCCTGTAACTTAGCAGTTCAGGAAAAGAGACTGATAGGATAAGTACTAGGCTTACAGAGAATAAGTCCTGGGGTTGATTTGTTCGACTAAAGGTGGTGCTCCAGCATGGCCACAGTCAAATGACTGAAACAAATAAAAGAATAAAAAATAAGTGTTACAACAGTGGTTTTCAATACAATTTTGCAGAGGCATCTAATATAGTGTAATCAATTGTTTGTGAAGACAGAATAAGTTATAGCTTTGAGGAAGGCATAATAATATCTGAAGCAGTAATTATCATTCAATCTCTCTTTTTCTACCTATTTATGGGTAGGTTTTAATAATATCTCAAACATTTACAACTGTTTCATGCATCTTATAAATTTTAATTAATTTAGGAACAGAGTGACTGCTAACATTTATTGATATACTCTATGAGTAGTTTGGAAAATAAACACTGTTATCTGCTTTGTCTCTAACTTACATTAAATGCTCTGTACTGACTCATAAGATCTAATCCATAAACTGAATAACTTTCTCTGGATTTATGAAATTACTGGATTACAATGAAGGAAATAGATCTCTGTTAGATTCGACAATGATTATTCAGGAGTTCACTCATCTTATTAATGTGTAAATGACTGGGTATTCCAGAGATGAGTGTCCCCTTAATTCAACTCTAAAGTATTACCAGCATGACACAATGAATGACTTATGTAATTATACTTTTTAATTACGGATAATAATCCATCCATTGAAGCATATAACTTAGTGGTTAGGGTATTACACTCATGACTGTAAGATTATGGTTTCAATTTCCAGACCAGGTAATGCCTTGTGTTCTTTAGCAGAATGCTTCATTTCATGTTACTTCAGTCCACTCAGCTGATAAATGAGTAATCACCTAACAGACTGGTATCCTCTCCAAGGGTTGGAATATATTTGCCCTAAATCCAGGAACTTGGCCTTATGAACCTTTCGTCCTTTTCTAGAATAATCTATCTGACAGGTTTCTGAACTGTATGTCTACCTGATTTCATTCACATAGCTTGTATTGTTCCAAGGTTGTATGGTAAAAGACACTTAAAGAAACGTGCCATGCATCTTGGTTAATGTTTTTCACATTAGCCTTGCATCTTGGGCTGGTGTCCTTTCCACAGATGCAGGTTGACCCAAGACTTGTGTGTGAAATTAGGTTAGTAGCTGTGCAGTTACCCATTGGATAGGTTGCACCTGTTATTTAAAGATCCAAGTATGGCAGACATTATGTCATCCTGATTCTGCTTCAAGAATATGTTAAGGTTACATATTTCTATGGAAATTTTACACCAAGCAGTACAGTGGGATCAAGTCTGGGGTCTATTGATTGCAAAGTAAAATATAACCGTTCAGTCTAGCTACAGCAACTGACATTCCCTTTCAATGATTATAAAATATCAAAGAAAATCCCAAACCATATAACATTCTCAAGTTGATTTTATAGAATATTCACATTGGTTATTGAGTAATACTGATTTCAAATGTTGGCACAAGGCCTGTAATTTTGGGCGATGGGATAAGTCAGTAACATCGCCCCCAAGTGTTCAAATGGTACTTATATTATCAACCACAAAATGAACGAAAGGCAAAGTCAACCTTGGAGGAATTTGAACTTGGAACATGAATGCAGATAAAATGCCTCTTAGGATTTTTTCCTGGTGTGATAATGACTCAACCAGCTCACCACCTTATGTTATTGAGTAATGTATGAAATAGAATTAATAGTTACATTTTATGCCTGCTACATTTAGTTTATATGCTAAAAATTTTCGACATTCTCAAATTAAAGAAGATTTAGAAAAAAAAAAAAAAATACTAAGTGACAAAGTGAAAATAATTGACTTTTGATGACAATGAAATAAAAGCATCTATCTTCTCAAAATACTAAACCAATGTTTCTAATAATTATAAACAAAAAGAAACAGCAAATGAAAAAAATGAAAAAGGCATTGAGTTTCATTTTCATAGCCTGCGGATAATTAGTTCTTTAGTGCACAGAGCTCAAAATGAGATACAGTGAAGACAGCACTATGAAATATAATCTACTTCTATGTAGATAAAACTTTCTGGATTTGTTTTCTCTACAGTATAGACAATATTCTTCATTCAATACAATGCTTACAGCTCTGAACGAAAAACAACAAAGTAAAACTTTGCATATTTCTTTTAGAACTTTTAAAGAAACCCTAAATGTATTTGATTGCACCTGATTTTGTCAAGTTGCGAGGATTAAATTCTCCATCAGCTATCGAACATCTTGCTTGAGGTATTTTTGCATCACAAAGGTGATTTTTTTCTTTATTTTTGTTGATTTCATATTTTGAAGAAAAAGAAAAGCATATCAAACTTATTAAGCAACAATAGGTAGAAATGTTTTATTTTGTATAGTGTTGAATTTTTTCCTTCTTGTAATTAATCAAAATTAATCTAGACAAATGAATTTGATAAAAATGCCTTAAACTATTTATGGTATGTATGCTAATAAGAATATAAGTATGACATAACCATAAATTTCTGTGTTTTCAATTGTAGATATAAAATACAAACTGATAGCATATATATATATATATATGTATGTATATATATATATATGTATATATGTATGTATGTATATATATATGTATGTATGTATATATATATGTATATATATGTATGTATGTATATATATATATGTATATATGTATGTATGTATATATATATGTATGTATGTATATATATATGTATATATATGTATGTATGTATATATATATATATATATATATTATATATATATATGTGTGTGTATGTATATATATGTTCTTGAAACATGTATCTTAATGCATTTATTTGCGTACATGAATGCATCTATCTTTCTTTGCATGCAAGGTTATACGCAAATGTTTGTATGTAGATATATGAAGCCACCAAACATCACAAAAGTTGTACAGAGATAAATACACATGTGATGTGGATCTTCCATAGAGCTGGCTCACACATACATATGCATGTGCGTGTATGTATATGTGCGTGTATGTATATGTGCGTGTGTGTTTGTGTGTATGTTTTTGTGCTAATTGAATATATTCTTTGAGCAATCTATATATTATTTAGCAGCAAATTATCATTATTCAATTTATCAATTAACGATATACTGAAGCTTGGTGTAAAATTTCTCAGAGATGTTCAACAATCTCCATAATAAATGGAGACAGTAATCAAGTGCAATGATTAAGACATAATCACTAAAGGGATTATACTTGGAAAAGAAAAAAAGTAATTAGCACTTTAATCTATCATAAAACAACAAAACAAAAATAATAATAATAAATCAGAAATATTTCTCTACAAGGTATTCATATTCAAAAGAAAGGAGTATTTGAAATTTCTCATTAAGAAGACCAACTAGCAGCAGCATGTTTTTATGCCTACTTTTCCATACTAGGCTGGGTTGGGTCTGGAATGTTCTGTGGTCAGATACCTTTCTTGATGTCAACCACATAAGTCAATTGTTATGGTATGAAAGAATACAAAACTCCTAGTCTAAAAGCTGGGGGACATACACATACAAACAGTTGGCTATTGAAGCATTCAGAAATTGCAATGAATTTTAACAGTCCACTATTAAAAACATCACTATTAATTAATAAGATATACATAGACATATGTATAAAATTATGTAGTAGATAGATATTGGAAGTGACAAAGGACAGAGATATCTGGTACTTTGCTATACTTAAGAGGATCCATTTACCACAGCAGAATTGTTAATGTTCCCCCACCTCCAACTAAAGGGTTTTTTTTTTTTTTGCTTTGCAAGTGCCCTTGTGCTTGACCTGACTGGATTGTAGTTTTAAGAAAGATCAAAATTCCTCAGATGCAGAAAATCCAAATTTTCACAACGGTTAAAACCATTTGCATGGGTTTTGTGAAGAATAAAACATAATCCAAATAAGAAGACAAATAAAATGTTTATTACATCTTTAATGCTCAGTTAGAATTGTTTCTGTGCCCACTCTGTTTTCAATGCCAGTTCACACAAAAAGCTCCACGTGGAAAATTGTGTAATATTTGCAGTTTTAAACATTAGAATGGCTCTTCTTCAGATCTGAATCAAATGTGCTATCTTACAATGTACATCTGCCAAGCATTGTGCTTTGTTTGATGCTGGTCTGAAGAAGTGCCATTCTAATGTTTAAAGCCACAAATATTACAAAACTTTTCACATGAATTGGCATTGAAAACAGAGTTAGTACCGAAGCAATTGTAACTACTCATTAATAATGTGATAAGCTCCTTTCTCATCTTCTAATTTGGATTATATTTTTTCTGACTAACAGATGCTTAGATGGCCATTTACATCATCATCAGCGTTTAACGTCCATTTTCCATGCTTGGATGGGTTGGACGGTTCGACCGGGGTCTGGGAAGCCAGGAAGCTGCAACAAGCTCCAGTCTGATCTGGCAGTGTTTCTATGGCTGGATGCCCTTCCTAACACCAACCACTCCGTGAGTGTAATATACATATATATATATATATATATATATATATAAATATATATATATAAAAGAGAGAGTGAGAGAGAGAGAGAGAGAGAGAGAGAGAGAGATGTATGTAAACATTTATGTATATATATGTATGTGTGTGTTTCTTGAGATTTCTTTATACTTGTAAATGAGTGTTGCTATTATGCTACCAGTGTCATTCATTTATAATCTTCTATGTCCAGTCATGCACAGAGAAGTACTACCTTCCTTGGAAATAGGTGAATGTTAGCAATACAAAAGGTATCCTCACATAGACAATTTGCTTCAATAAATATCATTTGACCCATGCAAGCATTAAATGTAACAATAAGGATGTTTAATGTTAAAATCTATGAAAAGTAACAGTCAAATGAGATGAGACAGTAGCAGGACATTAACCCTTTCATTACCAACCCGGCTGAAACTGGCTCTGGTTCTGAGTACAAATGTCTTATTTTCATAAGTTTTGAATTAAAATCTTCCACCAAACCTTAGTCACAATTTATGTTCCTATCACTAGCTTAATGATAACTAAGTTATTTTACAAAATTCTTTCTTATATTTAAAGTAATTGAAAGAAATACAAAGCATCTCAAAATAAATACAGTAATGAAAGGGTTAAAGGCATCAGCTAATGTGAAGATAGGAGACTGTGCTGAAACAGACATGTGATGAAAAAGGGAATAAGTTACTAAGTAAAAAGTGCTGTTAACTGATGTTGGAAAGTGCATATAGCAGCAGAAGACATGTCCAGAAGCAACGGGGTCAGACTTCATTTGCTGAGACTCACAGACAAAATTATGCTGGATTGAGATAAATAATTGGCCCATCAAATCTATGGTCAAAGAGAAAAATGGACGTTGGTGCAATGTTTATTTCTTTTTTTATTTTACAGGTCTCTGTAAGTAGATTGGAGCAATGCTATGGATCTACCATCAAAGGTTTTCACTTGATCCCAGTACTTATCTTATCAATCTCTATTGGATGGCTATATTTTGACTTCCTGTAGCTAGGGATATAACTCAACACACTGATTTACACTGTGTACACAGAAATATATACGTACATAAATACACACACACTCGCATGCACACACACACATATACATACATACTCATGCACACACACACATATATTTGATATTTACAGAAAAACAACAGATGAAGACATGTATAAAAAACAAGCAGGTGTACTAGTTTGACACTCAGGAAGGTGAGAAAGTCTTTACATTTCAAGCCTATGCTCTTCAACAGAAAAGTAAACGAGGAAGTAAACAGAGAGAATATACAAAAATTGTAGATTTAGAGGTCAATATTAGTTTGTAGTATACGGTAGTGGAATTAGAGAATTGTGTTGCTGACAAAGAAAGCACCTTTTATGAACTAAGCTGACAGTCCAATTGATGATTGTCCATGATGCTGAAATCCAGAATATCTAGTTGATGAAATTGTTCCATGACTATATAAACCATAAAATGTGAGAAGGTATGAGAGGTAAATATAGTTATCTAACCACTTGGTATTTTTAGGATTACAGCTGTTTCATAACCTTCTTTATGCAGTAATAATTTCAGTGTGGAATAAACTATGTTAACATGTTTGCATTAATATGCATGCTATGCTTTATTCAATGCAATTGTATATTCACAAATTAATGAAAATAAAGAATGCTAGCTCATCAGAACATTATGGTCACCAGATTATTATAACCATGTCAATGATTCAACTCTAAGAGATGAATTGTATGTTACTGTTAATCTGTAAGCATAATCTATTCCACACTGAAATTATTGTTTTATGGAGACAACAGTAAAAGATTTTGTCTATCACATTATATTTTTGAGATATAAAATCTTTCAGTTTTGTTAGAAACAGATATTTAATGCTTATAAAGGAAGAATTAAACCATATGTAGATGCAATTTTAATAGACAATATGTCTTCTTCTTAATCTAATAAATCAAAACACAAAGCTGTGGGAGTAAATGCACTTTAGCATATAAGAATTAAGCTTGGTTATAACAAAATATGAATACAAAATCTCCATTCATTGTGGTCATCCATTTTGATCATCTTATTACTGCAAGAACTTACGCTTTTTTGACAATCTCTGGTGCACAGTTTCTAGAATATCTCTCATCACACTCCAGCAGCAATCTGCCATCATGTTTAAGTCCCATCAGGTTTGGTAGCATTCTTCTATTACTTTTACATCTTGATGAAAGTGTTCATCTTGTTCTTCTCTAACATCACCCAGGTTCCCTGGAAACTCACCCCAGTGACTGAGTAAGTAGTGCAATTTAATGCTCATTCTTCATCCAGGTGCTTGCAAACTCAAGAGTAGCCCCTCCACTATCTCTTGATAGTTGTCAGCTTTTCTGTTCCGAAGGAAATTCCACACCACATCAGAGAAGGCATTCCAAGCTCTAGCCTCCACTGCATTCATTCTTGTAACAAAATGTGGATCCCTGAGGAGTGTTCTTATTTGAGGTCCATCAAATATTCCTGCCTTCGTCTAATCATTACTGAGACTGGGAAAGGTTGTACATATGGTTCTGAAGCAGTCTCCACTGTGATCAAGAGTGGTTCAGTTCACATCTGAAAAGAAGAGAAAGGATTTTAAAGCAAAACTCAGCTTGAACATATTCAAAATTAGCATGACAATCCAACCAAAATTCCCATAAATTGTCATGTACAATTAACTATTGGTATGCTCCAAGTAAATAAAGGTATATACTGATGGCACAAAAACGTGATGTGATAGAGCAAATCTGAGGTCAATTTTGGAATTAACACCCAAATATGAATCTAAAACAGCTCTAAAATTTTATGCAGAAAATAAAAGTTTTATTTTGTTGACCAGTGTTATAAACTAAGACACTTCATCCAAAATGATGTCATATGTCTCCAATCATCTGCATAAATATACCTGGCTTTTTAGTTGCTCATGTTTCAAGGAGAGAAGGTGATGCAGAGAGGTAGAGAAAGAGAAAGATTGGGAGGAATGGTAGTGATATATAATTGCATTAAGATGCAGAGAAGGTGCAATTGGACGAGAGCCTCAAATATTTATTCGTCCCAGTCTCTATCATTACTACTGGTTTTAACACTTTTAATGAATGCTCATTTCATCATACTTGCAGTGGTAGACAGCTCTTCTCCGCCACTACATGTTACTTATCCTCATGGTCCTTTGTCATCCTCTTTCAGAGACACAGCATCTTGAGATCAGCTTTCACTATATCACCCTCCTTCTTTCTAGGTTTCCCTCTTCCAAAATTTCTATGAACTTTGAATGTCTTGCATACCTATGTACACATGTCCCTCTCCATACGCACAACATGCCCATGCAACAGCAATCTCTTCTTCTGCACACTATATCTTCTCCTATTTTATTTTTACCCTGTAATTGATGCATACTAATACTATGCATCCAGCAAGGCCTGTGCAGTTCACTTCTTTCTAGTCTTTGCAAATACTCTGCATTGAAGGTATTTTCCTCATTCTCATTTAGTATTTCAACTTGTACAAATGCATCATACAATCAGCTTTTCACTCTGAGTGATAAATCCTTTTCACTTCAATTAACTAGATGATCTGCTAATTAGGTCATCTACATAACAGAAGTTATCAACTACTTCTAGGGAGCCTGAAATGCATTTGAAGGAATGTATTTTTTCTATAGGCTCATAGCCCTTATTGCTCATGTACATCAGGTGCATATGTAATCTACTTTCTTTCATTTCACTATTGTCTAACCAGCCTGTAATGACACATTTCGATGTGGTGTGAAAGACGGAAAGTTGTAAATCTAGTCGAGTTAACAGTTCCTCATGAAGATAATATGGATGCTGCTCGGGCTTGAAAAATTGACCGTTATGTAAACCTCCTCGAGGAATGTGAAGACGCAGGCTGGAAAGCAGAACCTTTTCCAATCGCAGTTGGATGTAGAGGGTTCGTTGGACTCAGTATCAGATGACTGTTGTTATCGTTAGGTATAACTCATCGTAATGTCAATACCACCATGACCGATATCCAAACTACAATGGAGAAGGCTAACCACTGGATTTGGTTAAAAAGAGACGATGAGCAATGGCTAGAAGAATATTGAGCTTTATTTGATAACCAGCTGATCTAGCAAGCAGGGCCTCATATCAGAGAGGGGGGGGCCGGTGCGCATTGATGCCGTCAAGATGTAAGCCTCAAAACCGCGTACATTCTCTCCTGATGACCCCATACACTTGCTGGCTACCAGTAAGCGGAGTTTTTGACTGGTAGCACTTGCATGTGCAAGTTGTTTGCAAGACATCAAGCTTCTTGTGCTCTCATATATTTATGCCAATTATATCATCGAAAATTCCTCCTTTTTTTTCATACTGAGGGTGGCCTTTCCCTATAGTAGAAGGGTCCTGCTATTTTTAATGTTTACTAATTTACTTTGAGACCTTTTAATTCAACAGACACAATTTCCTATAAATAAATTCCACTCACAAGTTATTGATCAACCCACAGTTACAAAAGAAGAAATTTGTCCAAGGTACAGTGTAGTGTTATTGAACCTAAAACTATGTACATGCAAAGGAAATTTTGTAATCACACAGCGATGCTTTTTGCATATGGTGATGAAGAAGGTTGTTCTATATGTCCTCAGAAAATATTTAACCTAAAATAACTTATAATATTAAAAGCTACACAGTTGACAGGAGACTTAGAAAATGGCTGAAAGCAGTGTTTTCTAAAATATATCATCCATAAAACACCAACTTGCTTCTAAAGCCACATAATGGACATAATAAAAAGCAATATTTCTTGAAGTTAAAAAACGTTTGTACCACTTTACACACACACACACACACACACACACACACACACACACACACACACACACACACACACACACACACCACACACACACACACACATCCACACACATCCACACACACAGATCCACACACACACACACATCCACACACACACACATGCATGTATGTATATGCCTGCATGTATGTATGAATGTATGTTTGTATAAATTTGTAATCCATTAATTTCTCCCATATCAATGATTTACTAATTGACAAATAATACAATGCTAACACATAAAAGTGATACTCTTATGTATGTGATAAAAATCTAATATGAGATCATGATTTATGCTAATCAAAACTGTTAAAGTGATTAATTCATTTTATATATTTTCTAAATGCCCATAAAAAAATAATTCCTGCAAATAGGAAATTTGATATAGTAATGAAAAATATTTTATAGGAGGTGAAAAAGTGACAAATTAAAAGCATGCAGGTTTTTGTTTGCTCAGGGCCAAGCACGCACACCAGATAACTTAATCGGATGCTGGTTATGCATGAGTATGTTTCCTGTAAATAGCTTAGATGAATATAGGAATATTGTTGTTATGTACTCTGGTTAGTAATGCTCTAAAGTTAACTGATTGAATGAAATTACTAACAAATATTCCTAATCATGGCTATTACGTCATTGTTATGAAAAATATTGTCCTTAGATTTAAAATAAAACCAGATTAAAATAAAGCCAGGTGTAAGAGTGGCTGTGTGGTAAGTAGCTTGCTTACCAACCACATGGTTCTGGGTTCAGTCCCACTGCGTGGCACATTGGGCAAGTATCTTCTACTATAGCCTCAGGCCGACCAAAGCCTTGTGAGTAGATTTCGTAGACGGAAATTGAAAGAAGCCCATCATATATATGTATATATATATATGTGTGTCTGTGTGTGTGTGTGTGTGTCCGTAACTTAGCAGTTCAGCGAAAGAGTCCGATAAAATAATAAGTACTAGGCTTACAAAGAATAAGTCCTGGGGTCGATTTGCTTGACTAAAGGCAGTGCTCCAGCAAGGCCACAGTCAAATGACTGAAACAATTTAAAGAGTAAAAGAGTATCCAAAGTCTTAAAATATAGGACTGGGGGAAGATTTGGTAGCCAACCTAACCATTAAAACAAAAATCTCCATAAAAGAATAGTCATGAGTATTTTATCTTTGCATATTGTACATTTTATAGATATAGGTTCCTAATGGGCCAATCATGGGTTCATTGTATATCTGAAGGCGAATATGTAAATGAAAAGTTGAGTGGATTAAATGGCAGCTATGTTTGTTTCACACACAAATTTATCTTGCTGATATATATTGATTGTTCATGGTCATACATACATACATACATACATGCATACATACATGCATGCATACATCCATGGATACATACATACATACATACATACATACATACATACATACATACATACATACATACATACATACATGCCATATATACATACATATATACATACAAACATGTACACAAGACAGACATACATACTGACAGAGAGACGTAAATGTATGCATACATATATCACCAAAAAATATTATTCCAGACTAAAGAGACATTGCAGTCAGATATTGCCTTTTACAACAAGACAATATCCCAGAGTGTATTAGCAGTACCAGCACTGATGCAACCATTCAGGATATTTGACCAGTGTAGAAATGAAATTCACTCCATAGATGTTAAAATGGTAGCATCAACTGCAAATTTTCATAGAATCAGTGAAGTTCACCAACTGTATCTCAAAAGAAATGTGTGAAGAATTGGCTTAAGCTTAGAACAGTTGTATGTTATCCCATACTAAACAACAGCAGCACTACCAAATATATCAACTAAATATGCAAAACTGAAGTGAATAATAAACTGAGTTGTTAGTTAACTCTTCAAGAAATGTTCACTTCCTATAACATATGATCTATATTAGCTCAGAGGTGCTGGGCTCACATATCTTTGCAAAGACCTGAGAAAATAACATTCTGTGAACTATAAAAAGGCCATGCATGAGTATGTTTCCAGTAAATTTGAAGTGGATTACAATATTAACACGAAGTTGAAACCTGCCTTGGTCTCCTAACCATTACATCATGTCACATCTTGAAAGTTAAACTTTTGCAACCCAAGAGCAGGCGATAGTTAGGAAATATCTGATCAACAAATACAATTGTAAAGCCCTTAAACTATCAAATATAACAGCAAATGTTGATTATATCACTCTTCTGTGGAGGACTTGATACATATAATCAGCTGCTATTCAAATATGTCCTCAAGGAAATATCTCCTACTGAAACCTGATGTTGTTGCTTAAACAATATACAATATACAATATATCATCTTCAGAAAAGACTTCCTACAAATGAATACAAACAGCATCTCTACTACAAAATATATGCCTAATAACACGAGATATATTGACAGAACATTCCTGTCAAATCCTCTGCATAGCAGAAGCATAACAGGCTAGATATAGATACATGGACAAAGATGGAAATTAGCATACATAGATGTAGTGGTTAGCAACACTGCAGATGTTAATATCATTTCTAAAATAAACCTGAAGGAAAATATATAAGGACAACTGTTTCAAAACCTGCAGCTCCTCTTTCCTAATAATATATTCGTTTTTATAACAATAACCATTGATGCACTTGATTATGTTAGAGAGAAAAACTGACTTCCTAAACAAAGAAAGAGACGAGCAAACATGCACTCTATAGATGTAAGTTGAAAGTAAAAATATGCAAAATTTTCCAAAAGTTCAATACATAACAGTTATCATTGTAGTTATTTAAATTCCAGTGACAGTGCTCCACTTTCTCTATTCAAAACCAGTTTCCACTTTCCAGGAAGAATTCTAAAAAAAAAAAAAAGTGTAGGTATATTTGATGGATTTGTGCATAGTTTCTGTCTAACAAAGTTCATTCACAAAGAATTGAACCCAAAGCTATTGTGAGAATATGCTTCCAAGGTGTCACAAAATGGAATATTCTAACTGTGCTAAATTGTGGTGGTCGGTGTTAAATATTTTCTCCAATTCAGGAACAGGGATAAAAAAGGAATGAAAGAAAAAAAACAGGTGAAATAAACTTATGCAATATATCATGTTTAATAAGGAAATTCTAATTAAATCAACTGTAATGTTGATTAAGTTCACTCCCCCTTTTACTCATGATGGTATAGTTTATACCATCTGTAATGTTGTTGCAGTAGGGCTGAAGGAATGAAAACAGCAATTGGAAAAAAACGGCAAGGAATATTCAATAATGTTCAATTTTATAAATTGCATATGCATTCATAAGCACATGCACACTCATACATACACACATACATGCACTCTCATACACACACATGCATGCTCACTCATATACGCTCACAGAATTCTTTTTAACTACATGAAAATCTGTATATATTAAAAATTCCCTGATTTTGAATGATTTATATATATGTATATATATATATATATGTATATATATATATGTGTATATATATATATGTGTATATATATATATATATATATATATATATATATGTATATATATATATATATATATACATACATACATATATATATGTATATATATATGTATGTATATATATATATATACATATATATATATATATATATATGTATATGTACATATATATATGTATGTATGCTTGCATGTGTGTGTGTGCACACTAGTGTGACAGACTTACTGCCTTTTCCATCTACCAAATTCACTCACAAACAAGGTCATACATACATAGCCCATGCATGCACACACACACACACACACACACACATACACAAGCATACAGATCTATACCTACTCCAGCTGAAACGACATTAAAACACTGTATTGAAATTAAACAAATTAAATATTAAAGTACAGGTTAAGATAAATCTGCTTCAAATAAAATAAATCTGCTGCAATAAGAAGTTGTTACCAATAATATTGTCATAGAGTCCCTACTTCCCAATATTAAGGAATGATTAATGGACTGCATGAATACATTTGTATAAAAGAGACACCAAAGTAGTGACGTTAAGCTTCTAGATTATTGGTTATATGTGTACAATTTCAAACCATTGTGAAGTATTTTTATACATTCGTTATCAGACTAGTTACTGGAAAAGTATAAGGTAACATACCTAATTCATAGTTGAGCAGTGCTAGATGAGCTCTAATGAAGCAATTCTACAATAAAGGCATTCCAACTATGAAAATTTTCCATCTTCTTTCCAGAGGCATTGCATCTTAGCCCATATTAACCAATATTTTATTTCTCTTTCTCAACAACAGCAGAGTGATTTGAGGAAAAGATTTTACTCTTTCTAGCTGATTGGGGCAATTGCATAGAGACCCCCTTGATAGTACTAGTGAGGCTATTCAGCTATAAAAACAAGTGTCTGAATGATATTTTAGAATTTCACTAAGTAAGAAAATAAAAGAAACAAATGTTTGAAATCCAGTTTATTATGGAAGAATTTAATGGAAAACAGTGAGAAAGAAATCTGTTTACAACTCAAACATATATGTAAGCAGTTTCATGCTTTTCCACATTTTCATTTCTGCACAACAAATTGCTGTCATATTTCAATAGAAGAACCTTTGTGGACTTCTTCAACCTCCAAGGAAAAACAGCCAATCCCATAAAAAGTGAGTCTTATAATTTTACCTGAATATATACATACATACATAGTATCCCACCCACATTTAACAAGAAAACTTCTCACTTTACCACAATGAACCAAACTACGTCTCTACATCCCTTCTCTTCTTTACATTTCCACATCATGTACTATGATTACCTCACACTTCCCAACCTTGTTCTCTTTGCCCGGTGCCACTGTATCATTGCTTTCTGCTTGCCCCCAACCTGTGCATTCTACCCACATGCCTTGTATCCCCCTATTATTCCAATCTGCTAGACCCCCAACCTGGATGTTCCACTCACACGTAACAAGAAAACTTTTCCCTCACCCTACCCCAACAAAGCAATCTACATGTCTTCTCTTTCTCACATTTCCTCCTTCATTCACTCCTTGCCTAGCTCTCACTCCCCAAACCTGTCCTCACACACCTGCTCCTCTGTATCATTGCTATCCAGTAGCCCTCCAACTCTATATATACTCGAGTCTTTCGCCACTTACTAGCACTCTTTAACCACACTTATCCAGTCACTTATATTAACCTCAAGGGTATGCCCTGGCACATTCCACTGTCTATATCTCTCTTTATTTACTCAACCATCTCATTCATACTCTGATCCCTGTTCCTTGTGAGTATATCCAGTATTTTGCCACCATCTCCATCCTGCGATCTCCTACTCTCTCTCTCTCTCTCTCTCTCTCTCTCTCTCTCCTTCTCTTGCACTTCCCTCAGGTTGGGCAACTGTGTATTTTCTTTGTAATAGCACACCTATTTCTGTCTTCTTTCCTGATCTTTCTTTCTCCAGCCAAATAACCTTGTACTTCCTTTACAGCAAGACACCTGTATCTGTCTCACTATAACCTCTTCATCATCACCTCCTCCAATGTCTCCACCCCTCTTAAAAGTTTTTGTCTTGTAAGTACTTGGTGACCCTGTCAGTGCAGGTGCCACTTAAAAGCACCCAGTCCACACTGTAAAGTGGCTGGTGTTCAGAAGGGCATCAAATTGTAAAAATGTTGCCAAAACTGACCTCGCTTGTGCTTGTGCCACATAAAAAGCACTAAGTCCACTCTGCTGAGTGGTTGGTGTTAGGAAAGACATCCAGGCACAGAAGTTTGGTGCAGGCTTCGGCCTGGCTCTTGTGGTGCCATCTCACACATGATTCTAGCATGGAACATTGACGTTATTTGATGATGATGATTTTATATATATACATGTGTATAATAGGGATAACCACTAAGTGGACATCCAATATGCTAGAAGAAGATCACCTATGATCTAACTACAAAGAAAAGAATGTCCTCTAGAGAAATTCAGCAAACACCAGAACATAAGAGGGTAAGACAGATGAAAATATACAAAATACAGAATTAATCGTAGACCAGTTTCACCATCACCAATAATTACTTATCTAATTTTCATCCGTGGACTCTTCAGTACAATCGTTCCAATTCAATATAGTTTGTAGAACTATACACTAGATGTCCGTATAAAATTAGACGTGTGTTTAGTTCTACCAATTACATTGGGGTTATTTTCAAATGTCAAAGTTCTGGCACACTAAATTCCGGAAACAGTTCCGCAGCAGATAATTTTATAAGGACAACTAGTGTATAGTTCTACAAATTATATTGAATGAGATCGATCGTACTGAAGAGTCCACGAAGGATACAGTAGAAGACACTTACCCAAGATACCACGCAGTGGGACTGAACCCAGAACCATGTGGTTGGGAAGCAAGCTTCTTATTTCTTTACTGCCTACAAAGGGCTACACACAGAGGGGACAAACAAGGACAGACAAACGAATTCGACAACATAACGGCAGACAAAATACCGCTAAGCATTTCACCTGGCATGCTAACATTTCTTACCACACAGCCACGCCTTTAAAATATGCATACATACATACATACACACTCATGCACACACACACACACTACCACCACTCACACACACATATAAAATAGGGCAGGATAGGAGTTATAATATACTAAACTAAATGCAATGTGGTAATGAAACAGTATCCCTTTATGTTTGGGTTCAAATCCTACAAACCTCAAACTTTGCCTTTTATTACCTGAGTCAATGAAAAGAGGCATCAGCAAAACATGGAGTTGATTAATTGTCTGCACTCTCTTCCCACCATGAAATGGGTGGCCTTGAATCATAGCTATAGAAATGCTAATTACCATTAATTTTATTTTTGTTATTATTATTATTATTATTTTTATTTTTAGTTCAAAGTTATTCAGAGTAGGAAACTCGAGAAGACTATAGAATATAATAATAGCTTAGTGAAATTAAAAAGAAAAAGAACAATTAATTCCACATGTCATTCAAATTCCCATTATCATACCATTCTAAGGGAGCAATAAATACCGCCCACTTCAGAACATTCTAGACATGAGGTCATAGTTTGAAGCTCAAATAATGTGGCTAGCTGTTTTAACTTTCATCCCCCTTCAAATGTCGATAAACTATGTGACAATCACCAAACTGGCTGCATCTCTTCTCTCCTTATAATATTGGTTTCATTTAGAGTCAAAAGAAACATAATTTGATCAATTTATTGCAATTGATTGTCTTTTTTTTTTCCTAATTAATGAGAATGTGTGAATCAAGAGTGAAGTTATCCTTAATTTTTTTTCATTCCAAAGCAGCAAAAGCAGTTGATTTGTGGTCAAGATACTAATTATTAACTAGAAATTTAATATTTTCTATTAATGCAATTTTTATTAATTTTGATTAATTTTGATACATAAAATATTTCCTTGTAAGCAAACTTTGCCATTTCCTCTGTTTATTCTTTCTCTCTTTCTCTGCCAGTCTGTCTGTCTGTCTCTCCTCTCTCTCTCTGACAGAATGTTTACTTTTCTGTGCTTATAAATCGCAGCAATAGAACTCTTTAACAAACTTTGATCCCTCACAATTACAACCAACCATGAGAAGGTGCAGACAGTACCTGTCTAGTAATAGTGCTACAATAAGATATGGCCCTTATTTTTGTGTATGTATGGGGGTTATCCATTTTATGTTGGATATCTACAAAAGGTTCCTGAACTAGTTATGTTTAATAAACAATAACTGATTTACCTAAGTTTTAACATCATCTCTTTCAAAATATTCACCTTGCAGACCCAGTGTTCCAGCCAGTTTGGGAATCCAGCCAGAAAGTTGTTTTCTGTGAGTCGAGGACCTGCTGTGATTCACTTTGGATTTTAATAATGATGTTAAAAAAGTGATCTTTGAGCTGCATTTTTATCTTGGGTAAGAGATGCAAGTCCACAGGTGCTAAATCTAGTGAATAGGGTGGGTGTGGAAGCCATATCATGTTGCTTTTTGTGAGAAACTCATGATTGAAGAGAGCTTGGTAACAAGGTGCATTGTTGTCATGAAGAATCCAATTCTTTGAGTTCCACAGATCCCATCACTTTCCCCAAATGACAGTTAGGGGACGAATTTTTGATGCACAATACTGCATTCCTGGGAGTGGCATTCATGGTAGGTCTTCCAGATTGCTCACCATCTTTGAGGGACGTTTTCTACTTTCAAAGCATGCTTGTCACTCGAAATATTGCATATGATACATTGTCTTGTCGCTGTAAGTTTGTGATGGTGCAGAATCTTGCTGAAAGACATAAGGCCTTCTGCTGCATACACTGTTGATCTAAGGCTTAACAACTTTATCCAGAACCTCTTTATATGCAACAGGATTCACCCTAAGGCCACGTGGAAAATAGTGAGGGGTCATCATATTTTCTTCGTTGCTAACAACCCCTAAACTGTGACACTTGCAAAATATTTTGTGAGCATTACCGTTGGAACCTCAGAAGGGTCTGCACATAGCCATCTCTAATTTCTTCTGTTAGTTTTCTGGTCCTGGTCAAAGTTTTCCTCATCTCAGAAAAACCAAATCACATCATCTTCTGATGGATTTTTGAATATGTCCAGAAGTCTTTGGAATCTGATTAAATGGTTTTCTTTTTGTTTTTTTCTGTCATGAATTGGCCTCTCCTCATCATATAAGATTTATATCTGACGTCTTCATGCACAACATTTCTGATTGTTTTTTTTTCTGACACACAATATATTTTTTTGCAATCGACCTCATTCATTTTCCTGGATTGTCTTCAATGTTTTGCATAACTTTCAGAATAAATTCAGATATCCTGATAGAATCAGAGCATTTGGAATGTTTTTAACATTACAGATAATATGCTTCCATCTTCATTCTCTAACTCATGCCAAATCTTGTGAACAAAAGATCTTGCAAATTTCTGAAAACAAGAAATTTCTAAATCACTATGCTTAACTTTCAAAGTCACAATCACAGCATACGTTTTCATTTCATTAGCATGCATAGGACCAGTCATTCTTGTTTCTGAAACAGAAGTTTAATAAAAAAAAAAATAGTCTAATAGAATAATGACTAAAAGTGCATGTGTCCTCAAATACCATCCACACCCTGTACATATATATATATATATATACCACATAACCAATCAGACTATCTGATGTTGTTTCACATCGCTAATCACAATGTGATTTGCATCGTTTTAGCCTTCAAATGATGGAACCCCATTGGCTAGGGGAGCAGACAAATATTCCGCTCTGATCAAAAGGGGGCTGAAGTAACATAAAATTAAGTGTTTTGCTCAAGAGTATATGCCATCTAATCTGGGAATCAAACCCACAATCTAGCAATTGTGAGTGCAACAGCCTAACCATTAAGCCATACCTCTTCACACATAAGTATGTGTGTTTGTGTGTACATATACTTTTATTGATAGATATATTTACTCTTTTTCTACATCTGGGTATACTCGTCAGTATACAATCTTAGACTTATTCCATTTATGGGAGGAGCCACTGGATTTCATCCCTCATGTATATGCTTGCTCATTGGTAATGCTTTCCTATATATATATATATATATATATATATATATATCATATGTGCTTAAATGTATTTGTCTTCCCAAATGAAATGCATTTCATGTCTGAGGCTCTGATGAAGCTGCAAGGTGTTACTCAGGCACTCAACTATGAGTTCGCTACATCTTATGGTGGAAACAGTTGTAAGCCAATGAAGTTTGTAAGATAATCATTTATTATTTTGTCATCTCTTTTTCATAACACACACACACACACACACACACACATATATGTATTTATATAAACTCACCTCTCTTTCTCACTCACTTTCTATCTCTCACCTACTCTCCCTCTCCCTCTTGCACACACACAAGCATACACACATGCATATGCAATATTGAGTCCTTTAGGTCTCAGTCCAATAAAAAAAAAATTGAAGCACATGTGTAGGACATCTCAAGAAGTTTTCAACAGCTACTTGAAAAAATTTGAGTAGAGATGGCACGGTGACACAGACAAGTATCTTGGTGGAGGTTGAGTGTGCTGTTCTGCAAAATAAAATAATTTCGATTTTTTGTAAATAACAGCAGTCAGTTATTGGTCAAAATGACTTTCACTTTTTAAAAATTTTGCTATTGCAATATTGTCATCGTCTTTTAGAAATTGCTGTTGCTTCAACATTATTTTAACTGATATCATTAGCTGAATAATTACTATTAACCCTTTAGCATTCAGATTACCCTGTCAAATGTAAAGCCTGTTTAATTACATTGTTTTAAATTAATTGTACAGCATCTTGTAACTCTGAGATTTTGATTTTGTCCTTGTTTATTTTTAGAATGACTTTGTAGGGTAGGTGTGAGAGGTCAGAGCTGGCTGGTTTGAGCATAAAACAGTAAGATAATTTTGGCCTGATATGGCCAGTTTAAACACTAAAGGGATAAATAATCTTGTAATGAAGCCTGTATGCTGTTGCTAAACCCTATAACTACAACATATAAACAAAAACAGCAAAAGTTTTAAATGTTCGCATACAATCGTATCTTCTCAATGAGCAATAAAATAAATTCAACACCAGAAATGAATGACAATGCAAAGCATTTAACTGTATGACACATAAATTGGCTGCAGCATGATTTTTCAAACTAAAAATTTACTTTGTGGGTCTCCTAGCTGACACCAGCTGCAACTTGGCAAACTGAAATAGAACATTATAATCAAGGACTACTAAAATTTCTATTACAAACAACAATATCTATCCATTTCTTGTCAGTTTTACCCACTGTTTCTGCTTTTATTACTCCATAAACTGAGCAGTCTCACTAGAGATCATACTTTTGAGGGCAGTATTTTTCTATTCTATCTTACTCTTAATGCTAAACTAGTTTATTTAGTTATAGAACTTTGTACATTTGGCTTTTTATTTGAACTTGGATATATATATAGATAAATATATCTATACATATAAAGCTGAAGTTGTCTGTGTGTGTGTGTGTGTGGCAGGTTTGGTAGCCTTCAACAAACACTATCAAGTTGACCAAAATTGAGAGTATGATTGAAGGCTTGCTCTTCATTCCATAGAAGAAAAAATTCAAATCAGACCATGTTAAGCCCAAAAGTTATTTACATCAAAAAGGTGCCTTTTTTCTATGAAGATCCCTAATTTTTACAATTCTTTGACTTCTGTGTCGCCATTTTTTGGTGTGCTTCAACCAGAAAAAATGTTCACTTAAAGAGAATAACAATCTACATAATGCAAAATTTTTACTTTTCAAAAAAGATTGAAAGTAGGACAAAACTTTGTTAACGCGACATCAAAGTCTGCTGTTTTAAGTGCAACTAAAAAACAAACTTGAACAATGCTGGGCTATACTGCTAGTATATATATATATATTAGGTGGGGGGTCAAAATTTTATATTCTGATTCCACATATTGCTTGGTTTTGTTATGCTTTCAATTTTTTTTGAAAAGTAAAAATTTTGCACGATGTAGATTGTTACTCTCTTTAAGTGAAAATTTTGGTGTGAGAAATAAATTAACAAATTTTAAAAAGTGTGCGATCACTCCTACCCCTCACATATGTGTTCTTCACATGAGAATAAATCTGCTTTGACAGGGTCGTTGCTGTAGGAAATTCTACAGGAAATCCAAATGCTGTATTATGGCTTTAACTTATAGTTGCCATTATATAATTTTATATACTTAAATTATTACAGTTTAAATTTATGTAGGTAATTTCGTAAAATTATGATACAATTTAGCTCTGAAATAATCTGGAAAAAAGAAAAGAAAATCATTTAACAAATGTATACATATTCTAAGAAAAATTCATTTAACACATATTGAAAAGTAGGAATTTGGAGAAGTAGCTACCTACCAATTGTCTAATGTCGCAATGTTTTTGCTATCTTTACTCATCAGATGTTTTAAGCAAGGTTTCTACAGTGAAATATGATCAAATGTTTCATATGCATCAGCAGTTTAGTATATATACGTTAGAGATTATATGATTAATATAGAAAATTAGGGTATTTAATTGTGTGTGTGTGTGTGTATGTAGTGGGGGGTATGCAAGGGGTACAGGGGTCACATAACCCTAATTTTCATATATTTTATGCAAAATACTATTTGAAACTCTGTACATACTGTGGAATTAAGGTTCCTTAAAAATGATTGCGTTTCAACCCCACTTAACACACACACACACATATATATATATATATATATATATATATACATACCTTTATATATACATACATGTGTGCGTGTGTATGTGTGTATACATGTATGTTTGTGTGTGTGTGTGTATTGCATACTTCACTTAGTATTGATTTGCTTTAGTGTTCCTTTCTTTTGCAGTCACCATTTTTCATTGAGCCAGAACTGCATTGTTATAATAACTGATTCACACTCATGCATACTACTATATGTTATTGTAAAACCAGTAACACCATAAAAAAATTCTTGCTATTGAATTCCACAATAACAGTATCACAAAGATTATGGAAATTATGAAGCAATTTAACAAGAATATTCACGAAAGGGAGGGCAGTAGCAAGTGTAGTATTCTGCTGTCATGAATTGTTTTAAGAGAGAAAACTTCAGAAAATTTTTATGGCTTATTTGGGGTGATACAACTGACAGAGCTGATAAATTTAGGCTGATATAGCTTATTTTGGCCTGTTATTCTGGAAGGTCCTCAATGTGGTGTAAATTTCTCAGGAAAGAACCAACCACAGTAGATTCTCTATTAGTCTCAACAACGAACATTCTATTGTTTAACATAGTGAATTCCTACTTTTGAAATTTGATAATAAGTGGTTGAGTATATCATGGTTATGTGTAATTAATACAGTAATATAGTACTCAGGCTGAATCATCAGCTTCATACTGTATTATAAAAAAGGACTTTGAATTATCGGTACAATCCAAAGAGAAAAGAGAAGAGTCAACCCAAGTTCAGGAGACAGTATTTTATTTATCATATGAATGCAAAGTTGATAGCTTAAATAAATCTTCTAAAACTTATATAAATCATTACTAATCAAGGATTTTATTAAGACACTGTTTTATAAAACATATTTAAATCAACTTAAAAACATAATAACATAAATGTTTGCATCAATGAGGAAGTATCTATATGGTTCTCACCCTGCTAGAAATAGCAAGGAAAATCTCTCTCAAATGACAACTATCAACTTTAGAATTGGTAAGGATACATCATCATCATCCTCATCAGTTAACATCCATTGTCCATGCTGGCATGAGTGGGACTGTGTGATCAGAGTTAGCAAACTGGGTGGCTGAACCAGACTCCAGTCTGATTTGGTATGGGTTCTGTGGCTGGATGCCCTTCGTAACACCAAATACTTTATAGAGTGTTCCAGGTGCTTTTATGTGATACTGCATGGGCACGTTTACATGACACCACACAGGTGCTTTCATGTGGTGCCATGCAGGTGCTTTTATGTGATGCCACATGGAGGCTTTTACATGACACTGTACAGGTACTTTTACATGGCACCACCACGAGTGCTTTCTGCCACCAGAAGGATTAGTCTTAACATTTCTGCTGCAGGGTATGGGTCTTCATGAGTACAGCCAGGCAGCAGGTATCTTGGTCCTTTGCCATCTCCTCTAAAAGGTTTAGCCTCCTTCGGTGCTTCCTCCTATGTCTTCTTGGGCCTCCCACATCTATGTATTCTATCTATTTTGAGAGATCAGCACTTCTTTATGGAGGTATTGGTATCCTTCCTCATCACATGATCAAACCTGTGCAGTTTTCTCTCTTGCACACAGCAAAAAATTCCTCTTAACTTCTCTCTCAGAACACTGGCAACTCTGTTGAACATGTACACTTACATTACACATCCAGCAGAGCATACTAGCCTCATTCTTTTTTTACCTTTGAATGTCCACTGAATTTAGGGCTCACATCTCACTACCATGTAGACTTGATGTCCATATGCATGCATCATACAAACTTCCTTTAATTTTGCTCCATAGAGATTGTCTTAGGTCACAGGGCTCACCTGGGGCTTCAATTACAACAACAACTGCATAGCTTAAAAATGGTAAGGACAATTGGATACCATTACTTTTAGAGAGCCTTAATAAGAGGAGATGATCATATCTAAAATGCTTTCACAATAAATCTGCAGCATGAAAATTGATCAGAAGCTATACAACAGTTCCAATCATAGATGTTCTCTTGAGAAGCAGTCCCATTTCCTCTAAAACATTATTCAATATGAAATGAAGGATGTTAATACTGAGGATCAGAAATGATGAGTTAAGTTGATTTCAGTACATTTGTAAGAAAATGTTTTGATATAATTCTTGCCAAGTAATTCATAAAATTAGTTATAGAATATCTGTGTTAAGTGCAATATATATATATATATATTATATATATGTGTGTGTGTGTGTGTGTGTGTGTGTGTGTGTGTGTGTGTGTATCTATATCTATCTATCTATCTATCTATCTATCTATCTATCTATCTATCTATCTATCTATCTATCTATCTATCTATCTATCTATATATATATATATATATATGTATATATATATATATATATATAATATATATATATATATTCTTTTTGGACTTTTGTACTGCATGATTGCAACCTCAGGACTATCTATGTTTCTATAAAAATAAGACTCCAATAAAATTTGTACTTTTTCTCAATGTGATGATTTGTATTTGTTTTTTTCTTTCTTTTTTTTTTGTCTAACATTAAGAAATTATCCAACAAAACCATGAAATGCAGTAATATAATACTGCAGTTTCTTAGCACTTCTAGAGAAAATCCAATTTTTGTTTCATTTGCAAAAGAGTGAAAATATATTTCAGATAAAATAACATCCAACAAAATGTATTTTATATAAAATAATTTGATATTTGATGTTATGAGCCTAACACTTAGATATATAGAAATGTTTTTACACATGTGTGTGTGTGTGTGTGTGTATGTGTGTATATATATATATATATATATTTATATTTATATATATATGTATATATATATATATATGTGTGTATATATATATATGTATATATATATATATATATATATATATATATATATATATATATATAGAGAGAGAGAGAGAGAGAGAGGAGAGAGAGAGAGGAGAGAGAAAGAGAGTGAGATACATAGATATGTGTATGTATGTATGTATGTATGTATATTAATTGACAAATGTGTGAGCAGGTACAGATACATCACTGAAGCATGTGTGTTGTCAACACACATCCTCTAAAAGAAAAAATTGGTCTCCAAAGATGAAACCCTTCAGTAAGTAGCCTATTCATGTTTACTTCTGCTGGAACATGTTAAGAATAAATATACACACTATTGTTTGATTCTCACTGTTTCGCAGAATCATAATAATTTAATAACAGCTTGCTAATGCTTGGTACATATCAACAAATAATTTATTTACCAAAGTCTACAAATAAGAATGACCTGTTTTTCTTTTTGATTCACTGTTTCTATCAGTGTCTCAGACTGAAGGTGCACAAACATACCAAAACACTGGTGTTCCAGAGTTCACTATATTACTGATGCATGAAGTGTGTGTGTTGTTATCACGATTTGTTAAAAGGGAGAATTTCTCCTATGATAAAATGTAATAACATAAAGGATATTCACATCACAATTACTGAATTACAGGAACATGTTTTGAGCAAATATATGTATGATTTTCATTCTTGTTTTTCTATACTCATAATACTTATACATATATATTTTATGTATATAACATAAGAACTCAGATATAGGTACAAACTGTTACACCCTTCCCGAAAATAGTTTTTTCTCTCTGACTCACCCAAAAATTCTTTCTAATATTTCCAGAATTTGATAATATTGATAAATTGAAACCAGTAATATTTTATTAAACATTCTCTAAAATATATTTCTGTACCTTTTCCAGTTTTATTTACTTCTTTTTTTAAAACTATACTGTAATATATCTATGCATGTATGTATGTATTGTGAAGACACACATCTTAGTAATTTGGCTCATGAGTTCAATTCCAGTAGCACATTGTGTCCTTCAGCAAAATGCTTTATTTCACATTACCAACCACATGGTTCTGGGTTCAGTCCCACTGCATGGCACCTTGGACAAGTATCTTCTACTATAGTCTCGGGCTGACCAAAGCCTTGTGAGTGGATTTGGTAGAAGAAAACTGAAAGAAGCCCGTCGTATGTATATATACATACACACATGCACATATATATATATATATATATATGTGTGTGTGTGTGTGTGTGTGTCTGTGTTTGTCCCCCCAACATCGCTTGACAACCAATGCTGGTGTGTTTACGTCCTTGTAACTTATTGGTTCGGCAAAAGAGACCAATAGAATAAGTACTAGGCTTACAAAGAATAAGTCCCAGGGTCGATTTGCTTGACCAAAAAGGCTGTGCTCCAGCATGGCCGCAGTCAAATGCCTGAAACAAGTAAAAGAGTAAAAGAGTATGTGCTGACTCCAAAAACTGAACATTGACACTCATACATGCAACAATACCTATTGATGTAGTTGAAATTCCAATGAAGAAATCTTGAATCTGGGTTAGAAACCAATACTTTCTCTATTGGCAATAAGTCTTGAAATAAAACTGAATATTGACATACACACATACATACATTTATACACACTTATCCCATCTATATATTCATACAAACATCGCCACAACACACATATATACATTCATATAGCTGCATGTTACGACATCTTGACGTCTTCTATACATATATATATATATATAAATATACAACCAAATACAAAGATTTCAACACTTACAGATTTTACATATATTATAGCGAAGTACATTCATGCTGGAACATAAATAAGCACTTACGTCTTTATGACTGCAACATAATCCAAATGAAGACCATTAATCCAGGGAAATACAGGACCATGTCCAATATTCCTAGATGTTATTATGGTTGAAACTTTGATCTCATTGACCCAGTTCTTCAAAGTTACCACTTTGGAAAGGTTACAGAAAATGTGAGTGTGCATAAACAATAATGTTTATCCATATTCATACACATGTATATTTGTACATATATATATATATATATATACATATATACATATATACATACATGCATATAAATATATATATATATATATATAAATATATATATATATAATATATATATATATACAAATATACAAATATATATATATATTATATATATATATCTATATATATATATATAATATATATATATATATATATATATCTATATATATATATATATATATATTTATGCATGTATGTAAATATGTATGTATGTATGTATGTAAATATGTATGTATGTATGTAGTATGCAATGCAGGTTACTATATATGTAACTGTATTTGTATATATATACATGCATATGTATGTATATATATTTATATGTATGTATATATATGTATATACACATTCATATATAAATATATATATATATATATATATATACATCATACATAAATACATGCATACATACATACATACATACATACAACATACATACATACATACATACATACATACATATAGGTGGATGGTATTTTTGAAATTGTACGCACCAGTTACTTTCACAGAAGCCATGCAGCATATCATTTACAGTGAATTCTTTCACCAGGAACATCAATGATAATTCTTGTGGTTGATATTTTTGAAATGAAGCCATCAAATACCAATACTCTGATACAAATTCTTGTAAAAATATCGGTTTCTTGACTTGGTAAAAAAAGGCAGGAACTTCTTTGTTTTTGAAGTCAACATTGAATTGAGCATAGCTGAACAAGTGACATTAAATATAATATTATCAAGTATAATAAATCTGATATTGCAATAATATTTATTGTGAAAATCCTATTATAAAAATAGGTTTCAAATTTTGGCACATAGCTAGAAATTTCAGGAAGAGAGTAAGTCAATTACATAGACCCCAGTGTTGTGTCAAGTGAAGATGTAGTCGTGGCCAATGCCAGTGCCACCTGACTGGCACCCATACTGGTAGCATGTAATAAGCAACATTCAAATGTGGGTCAATGCTAGTGTTGCTTGACTGGTTCCCTGTGTTGGTGGCATGTAAAAAGCCCCATCCACATGTGGCCGATGCCAGTGCCCCCTGACTGGCTCCCTTGCCAGTGGCACATAAGTAGTGCCATCTGACTAGCATGCTATAAATTCTGCCAGCTCACTGCTGTAAATGCTATTAGAAATCTTCCTTTCTACTATAAACACAAGTGAAGGCACATAGCTCAGTGGTTAGAGTATCAATCTTACGATCGTGAGGTTGTGAATTTGATTCCTGGACCGGGATGTGTGTTGTGTTCTTGAGCAAGACACTTTATTTCACATTGCTTCAGTTCACTTAGCTTTAGAAATGAGTTGCAACGTCACTGGTGCCAAGCTGTATTGGCTTTTGCCTTTCCCTTGGTTAACATCGGTGCCATGGAGAGGGGAACAAGTATGCATAGGCAACTGCTGGTCTTCCATAAGTAACCTTGCCCAGACTTGTGCCTTGGAGATTAACTTTGGAGGTGCAATCCCATGGTCATTCATGACCGAATGAGGTCTCATAAGCACAAGGCCTGAAATTTCAGGGGAGTGGGTAAGTCAATTACATTGACTCCAGAAAGTATGAAAGGTGAAGTTGACCTTGGTGAAATTTGAACTTAGAATGTAAAGACAGATAAATGCCGCTAAGCATTTTGCCTGGCATCCTAATGATTCTGCCAGCACACCACCTTAATGCTATTATAAATAAGAAATATGAATGTATTACTTATGTTTATAACAATTTAAAACCATTAGAATAAATTACATCATCAACCAAAACCATAACTTTTTATGTTAAATCCAAACCTGCATATCTTTGCAAGTGAATATTAAAATGATCTCAAAACAAATTAAAATAAACTCAAATTGAAATAAATTAGACTTGAAGCAAATTAAAATAAACCTGAAGCAATTTAAAATAGCTTGAAATGAAATAGCTTCAAAATAAATTAAAATAATCTTGGAGCAAATGAAATCATTTTTCTAATTAAATAATAGCATCACACCATATCTCTGAGGCCTTATCAAACAAATTACAGGTTATATT
>NC_043000.1:45938914-46076414 GCF_006345805.1 Octopus sinensis
AAAAAAGAAGGCTGTGAAGATTTTAGAACATTTATAATTTATAAATAGTAGGTCTTACAGCTGTTTCCAGGATATTTATTATATCCCTTCATTGGAGACGGTGTGAGAAAATGGTTAAGCGATAGTTAATTTAGATAAGATACGAAATAGAGAGTGAAGTGGAGGAGTGAAAATAGATGTGAGATATCCAGGGATATTGCATTTGTATATCCATTATTAAGGCAGAATTGTATACATATAAGATTCTAATACCTTGTGAGTAAAATAATGTTTACAGTTGCTCTAATGTATTTTGAGCTATTGAAAAGCTTGAAACTCATTAGAATAACTATATTCATTATCATTAAAATAAAACTTATCCCCACAAAAGCCATCTCTACTCATTTTTTCAAATATATTATACTGTACCACAAACTTTTTTTACTATTCTACTATGTATATATATGAAGATGATTACTTCATCCTGACAGATAATAGCTGTCTGAAACTCAAATGACAGTCTGTATACCTTTGGATTCAAGTGTCAAAGCTTGTAGAATACTTTGGCCACTCTCCAGTCACCATAGTAGGTTCCAATGCCATGCATAGCAAGATGATTGGTATTATATTGACAGCAAGATTTACATCAGAGTATCTTTCTTTTAGAAGAGCTGTTTTCACCCCAGCTTTGTCAAAAATAATGGGAGCCTCCTCTACCACTAGGTAATCTATCTAGTCCATAGATGGAACCCTGTCAGGGGCCACCATTCTGAATCAGAATGGACCTGTGAGTGATCATAATTAAGGAGTGACTCCACACTTCCTACAAATCCAAGAACTTCTAGATTGGAGCCTGAAAATGACATTTAGTTTAAAGTCATACCCAGAACACATACAGACACAGACACACAGACACACACACAGACACACACACACACACACACACACACACACACACAGTCACACACACACACACACACACACACACATATACACACACACCTGTTTGTGATATGTATAGATGTAAATTAACACACATCCCTGGGTAAGTAACTTCTACAATCCTGGGACTTATGAGAGGATTTGGTATGTGCAGATTATCGAAAGCCAATGATGCGTATCTATATTTGCATGTATGCATCTCTGTATATTCTCTTTTATTCTTTTATTCATTTACTTGTTTCAGTCATTTGACTGTGGCCATGCTGGAGCACTGCCTTTAGTCGAGCAAATCGACCCTGGGACTTATTCTTTGTAAGCCCAGTACTTACTCTATCGGTCTCTTTTGCCGAACTGCTAAGTTATGGGGATGTAAACACACCAGCATCGGTTGTAAAGCAATGCTAGGGGGACAAACACAGACACACAAACATACACACACATACATATATATACACATATATACGACAGGCTTCTTTCAGTTTCAAAATATCTTGTTCAACTAAGCCAGCATGGAATATGAAGTCCTTAAAATGATAAGGAGCATGAGGATATAGATATATGTGTGCATGGCAGGGGTGCATATAATATATATATATAAATATATATACTATGTATATATGCGTATATATACACACATGCACATTTACATAATTATGTGTGCATGTATATATATAGAGAGATAGATAGATAGATAGATAGATAGATAGATAGATAGTTAACTAGATAGATAGAAAGACAGATAGACAGAGAGACAGATAGATAGATAGATAGTTAACTAGACAGACAGACAGACAGACAGACAGACAGACAGACAGACAGACAGACAGATAGATAGATAGATAGATAGATAGATAGATAGATAGATAGATAGATAGATAGATAGATAGATGGACAGATAGACAGATAATTTTCTATCTTATATCAATATATACATATAAGATATATGCATATATATACATATATATATATATATATATATTATTTTTGTAATGTCATCTATGATCTAACATTTAGATATGCAGATTATAATCTAATTTGTAGAGGGATCTCTAAGGAAATATTACAGTCAAGTTGATTCAATTAAAAATGAATGTCGTTTTTTACCTCCACTTTTTCCTTTCTTTTTTAACATTTATATGCGTTTAGTATGTTTCCTTGTTTTCTATGTTTTCTTTCATAACTCTTCAATTAATAACTATCTGGGACTATTACACAGACATTTAAACAAGCCTTATATCATAACATGGACTAGTGGTATTTGTGTAAAGTGCACAAAAAAAAAAAAAAAAAACGGTAGTTGCCAGTCTATTCAGCACTGGCTCCAACATTATGATAAACTGTGATATAATGTCTGGATATCTTTTTTGTTTTTTGGTTGTTTTTTTTTTCGTCTGTTTTATTAATTCTCTCCCCAAAAATGTGGAAACATTTTTATTTCTTTTCTTTCCTATACTAGATAATATATGACCATATAGGTTGTATGTTCACTTGTTTGATTTATAATTATTTATATTGAAAAATATGAAGGCAGCATAAGCTCATAGTCATTTAGTTGCATGTATTAACAAGATTAAGTGAGATCAGATCCCAGGTTGCCTGCCATGTTAGGCAGTAAAATAAATGATGTATGAGAGAATGTTTTTTCCCTTTCAACACATCAAGATCACACTAAAACAAACCAAGTCTAAAGCAACTACTGTTTAGTCTAAAGACTGTGTGTGTGTGTGTCTGTATTTATAGATATATATATATATGTGTGTGTGTGTGTTTGTGTGTAATTTATATCTGAATGTGTGAGATGTGAGTGGGTTGAGCATGTGTGAGTGTTTGGTTTTCAGTGTATATACATGCATGCATATATAAATAACCTATGACTGCTTGTAATATGGATGTTAAATAATGATGATGATGATGATATATATATATATATATATAATATATATATATATATATCGAGAGAGAGACATATATATACTCACACATACATATATATATACATACATACATACATACATACATACATGCATAGATGCACACACACATATGTCTCAAAAACTTGGTCATGGATGCACAGAAGGCAGAGTCAGAGAAACTGGTAGTAAGAGATTGTGCCTTTGGTGTAGATGGGTTGGAGGAAGAAAAGTCAAAAGAGAAGTAAGTATCAATGGGTTTGAAGAATGTGGCTGAGGTGAGAGAGCAGTTGAGTCAGTTAAAGGAGTCAGAGGATTCAGAAATGACACAGGGTAATCGAAGAATGGGGTGAAATGAACTGAAGTAACTGAGGAAGTTAATCAGTTGTTCACAGGCGATGATACAATCATCAGTGTAGCAGCTATATAAGCCTCGGATCAATTCAATGAATTTTGAGAAGATTTGGGCCACTTCTGATCCAGCAAATATGTTGGCAATATTGGGACCCATTTTCATTCACATAGACACCCCAGATACCTACTGGTAGAACTCACCAATGAATAAGAAGCTACCGTGAGTGAATACACCTTCAGTAAGATAGAAAAGCATGGGTGCACTGGGTTCAAGTATGTTGTAACGTTTGGGTAAATATACTGGAGAGCCAAGAGACCTTTATTTAAACAATTTGACAAGAAAATTACCAGCAACTTCAAGCTTTATAAACTCACACTCTTCACTCTCTCTCTCTCTGATTCTGTGTGTGTGTGTGTGTGTGTGTGTGTGTATATATATATATATTTAATGTAGGATAAAATTTTTTCGAAAAAAAATTTTATCAATGGCCAGCATATTAAAAAATAGCGTTAAAGGTTAAATTTATAAACAACTTATAAATAAGGGCAAACGAAAAAATTTCCAATGTCAAATATGCCGAAATTGGACACATTGTCCATAACCATATAATTTTTCACAATACACACGCTACTCAAAAAAGGTTGACAGAAATTTCTAAAAACTTCCATTATTACCATATCGGACCGATTTCAGGGTTAGTTCATAAGAATCCTCCCTTCGTCAGTGATAAATGTGGCAAAGAAATAAATGAGATACTTACTCATTTATAAGTTGTTTATAAATTTAACCTTAAAGGTTTTTCGAAAAAATTTTATCCTACATTAGATATAAATCTAATAGTGTTCACTTCTGGACTCTCTCACTCTGTGAGAGCCTCAGTTCACATCGCACGTGTCTCGAGTGGGCTGGAGAATTTCTATTTTGGATATATTTGGAGGTACTTAAGTGTGCTCATGACTTAGTGTTTGCTTCTTCCATGGGTATGAGTAAGTATCTCATTTATTTCTTTACCACATTTATCACTGACGAAGGGAGGGTTCTTATGAACTAACCCTGAAATCGGTCCAATATGGTAATAATGGAATTTTTTAGAAATTTCTGTCGACCTTTTTCGAGTACCGTGCGTATTGTGAAAAATTATATGGTAATGGAAATGAAAAAATTTCCAATGCCAAATATGCCGAAATTGGACACATTGGTGTCCAATTTCGTCATATTGGCATTGGAAATTTTTTCATTTGCCCTTATTTATAAGTTATATATTTGTATATATATATATAATATATATATATATATATATACATCTTATATAGTGGCCAGTATATTAAAAAATACCTTTTAAGGTGAAAATTATAAACAACTTATAAATAAGGGCAAAAGAAAAAATTCCTATGCCAAATATGCCAAAAAATAAACTTTAAATTGTCAAGAAACACATATAATTCATCACTAAAAACACGTGTCTCGAAGGAAGCTGGCAGAAATTTATAAAAAATTCTATTATCACCGAATCGGTCCAATTTCTGAGTTGATTCATAAAGAATTTTCTCATCATCAGTGATAAATACATTAAGAAATAAATTAAATACTTACTTGCACACATGGAACAAGCATATGTAAAGCCATGGGTACACTTAAGTACCCTAAATATATCCAAATAGAAATTTTGCAGCACACCTCAAGACACATGTGATCAGAGTGAAAATTGTCATTAAGTAAGAGACTGCCCAGATGTGAATGGTATTAAATTTGCATCTAATATAGGATAAAATTTTCAAAAAATTTTATCAGTGGCCAGCATATTAAAAGATACCTTTTAAGGTGAAAATTTTTAGTGATGAATTATATGTGGTTACTGACGATTTAAAGTCCATTTCCCAGCACATTTGGCATAGGAATTTTTTTTTCTTTTGCCCTTATTTATAAGTTGTTTATAATTTTAAGTGAAATAGAGACAAGCTCCTAGAGCTGAAATGCACTCGGGGTGTTCGCAGGTAAGTGTGAATTTCTATGTCTTTCTTTTTATGGTTCAGTTAGCAATAATTATGCATGCATCAAAAGTATAATGTGATAGACTATATATATATAGATAGATATAGATATATATATATACATACACACACACATATATATATATATATATATATATATATATATATATACATACGTACACACACACATACATATATATATCCAAAATTTTGGATTTACGGAGTGTCAAAGTTGGAAGCATATATATATATACATATGTGTGTGTGTGTGTGTGTGTGTGTGTGTGTGTGTGTGTGTGTGTGTGTGTGTGAGTGTGTGTGTGTGTATGTATGCATAAAGTATATGATATAATTATCTATATATATATATATATATGTATATAGAAATTCGGGGTGAGTACTTGATAATTATAAGCACCTGTGTATACCGTTGGTGGTGTAGGTGGTGGAGTAAATGATCAAAATAAAATAAAAACATGATGCGAAGGATTCAGCGGTACATATGTTTCGGGCCTTTATTAGACAGATTTATAACAATGCATAATGTATGTCTGTGGCTTCTTCAGCCGCGCACAACAGCTCCACAAGGACATGTGTTACATCAAAATTCTTGGTTGGGGATGCAAATCCTCTCATTCACGTACGACATAATGCGGCAGCAGCATAGAGTTGAAGCGTCCATCTCTTTTTCTCTCAATGTAGAATGAGGAAAATTGGTGTTGAGGTAATGTAAATAAATAAATACATATATAGAAGTGAAGATGGAGGGGCGAGAGTTCGGGACGAGGGATTAAAAATGTATAAAAAGTGTAAGTATAGAATAATATAAAAATGTAGAGGATAAAGGGTTGTAAGTAGATGTAAAGGGGGTATAAAGAAATATAAAGTAAAAGTAGAAATAGAAATAAAAGTAAAAACACCTGATAAAAACATGATAAAAGTGTAAAAGAATGTAAAGATAAGGGATGTATAGAGGTTATGGACCAAGCATGGAGGTCAGGAGATTAATAAAATTTAGTTGTAGAATTGTCAGTACATCATCAGTTTCGTCTGGGGACTTAATGCGTTGTAAATCAGAGCTGATGAGCATTTAATCTGGTTCCTTGAATTAAATGGACTTCTAGTACATACATATCCACATGGATATATACACCCACATACACGCGTACATATACGCCTCCAAGCCTATAAGCATACACACGCACTCGCGTGTAAACACGTACATAAACACACATGCACCCACACGCACGCGCGTACACACACATACATACAACAGAATATCCGCATATATACACGGACATTACGCGCGTACACGCTCACAAGTATATACGCGCGCCCATCACTACATACACACACGTATATGCCCACGCCTCTAGGTCCAGGTATAAGATATAAGATCCAGGTACACATCCTTTATACACATCCTTTAATATCTTATACCTGCGACCAGGGGGGCTGGGCATATACGTGTGTGTATGTAGTGATGGGCGCGCGTATATACTTGTGAGCGTGTACGCGCGTAAGTCCGTGTATATAGCGGATATTCTGTTGTATGTATGTGTGTGTACGCACGTGCATGTGGGTGCGTGTGTGTTTATGTACGTGTTTACATGCGAGTGCGTGTGTATGCTTATAGGCTTGGAGGCGTATATGTACGCGTGTATGTGGGTTTATATATCCATGTGGATATGTATGTACTAGAAGTCCATTAATTCAAGGAACCAGATTAAATGCTCATCAGCTCTGATTTACAACGCATTAAGTCCCCAGACGAAACTGATGATGTACTGACAATTCTACAACTAAATTTTATTAATCTCCTGACCACCATGCTTGGTCCATAACCTCTATACATCCTTATCTTTACATTCTTTTACACTTTTATCATGTTTTTATCAGGTTTTTTTACTTTTATTTCTATTTCTATTTTTACTTTATATTTCTTTATACCCCCTTTACATCTACTTACAACCTTTATCCTCTACATTTTTATATTATTCTATACTTACACTTTTTATACATTTTTTATCCCTCGTCCCAAACTCTCGCCCCTCCATCTTCACCTCTATATATGTATTTATTTATTTACATTACCTCAACATCCAATTTTCCTCATTCTACATTGAGAGAAGAAAGAGATGGACGCTTCAACTCTATGCTGCTGCCGCATATGTCGTACGTGAATGAGAGGATTTGCATCCCCAACCAAGAATTTTTGATGTAACACATGTCCTTGTGGAAGCTGTTGTGCGCGGCTGAAGAAGGCCACAGACATACATTATGCATTGTTATAAATCTGTCTAATAAAGGCCCGAAACATATGTACCGCTGAATCCTTCGCATCATGTTTTTATTTTATTTTGATCAATTTATATATGTATATATATATATATACACAGAGATAGATAGATAGATAAATAGATAGATAGATAGATAGATAGATAGATAGATAGATAGATAGATAGATAGATAGATAGATAGATAGATAGATAGATAGATAGATATACATACATATATTTATATTTATGTTTATATAAGAATAAATTTATATATATAGCTTCCTCGTTTACTGGAACTAAATAACTTTATGTACAACTGTCTACCAGTTCACATGGAAATTTGTATAACATTTTTTTAGGAAATATCTAAAATTCTTCCTCTGCAAACACATTAATGCCTACCAAGAAAGAAAATGTAAAAAAAAATGAATATCAAAATGGAGTAGTTGTGTCATATTTTGTTTGGAGTAGCTTTGTCATATTTTGTTTGGAGTAGTGGTTTAGAAAGAAAGCAAAATGTGTGATTTTCATATAGAAAGAGATTCAGTAATGATAAGAATGGTAGTGTCACGTTTGTGCTACATCAAACTTTCTGTTTTTTATTTTTTCAAACCCATCTTCTCTTTCTCTCTTTCTGTTTCTCATCTCTCTGTGTCTCTAGTATAATGATATAGAGACTCAGAGAGACAATTCAAGTGGGAGATATAACTAGAGAGAGAGGCTGGTTAGTGATGGTAATGAATCAGTTGGATCAAAAGAGGCAACATAGTCTATCACATTATACTTTTGATGCATGCATAATCATTGCTAACTGAACCATAAGAACAAAGACATAAAAATTCACACTTTCCTGCGAACACCTCTGAGTGCATTTCAGCTCTAGGAACTTGTCTCTATTTCACTTCAATTAATCCATTATCAATTTTCATTGACACTCTTAAAAACTTTCTTTGAATTCATATCAGTTTGTGTAATAATTATTTTATTGGGTAATTCATGAACTGTTAAAAAACTTACATAGATATCACTGACGATTCTGAAAATGTTACACTTAGGTAGCTTAGTATTTTAATTTAGAATATAAACATATATTCATAGGTGCAGGAGTGGCTGTGTGGTAAGTAGCTTGCTTACCAACCACATAGTTCTGTTTCAGTCCCACTGTGTGGCACCCTGGGCAAGTGTCTTCTACTATAGCTAACCAAAGCCTTGTAAGTATATTTGGTAGACGGACACTGAAAGAAGCCCATCGTATATATATATATATATTATATATATATATATATATATAAATATGTTTCTGTGTCTGTGTTTGTCCCCCCACCATCGTTTGACAACCAATGTTGGTGTGTTTACATACCCGTAACTTAGCAGTTTGGGCAAAAGTGACCAATAGAAATATTACTAGGTTTATAAAGAATAAGTTCTGGGGTTGATTTGTTTGACTAAAGATGGTGCTTTAGCATGGTCACAGTCAAATGACTGAAACAAATAAAAGAATAAATAAATATATGTGTCTGTGTGTGTGTGTGCGTGTGAGCATGTATTTGTATGTGTATATATCATCAGTAATGCATAAATCCAAAAGAGAAGCACACTTTAAGTTATAGTGCTGTAAAGTAATAAAATAAAGACATTTAAGGTCACTCTATGGGATTAGCTAGGGTTTCACCTCCATAAATCACCTAGTTTTACAGCGTTTCTTCAGACCCTAATTGTTGGCCATTAGGATCTGAAGAAATGCTAAGTGCTTTGTGAATGTAAAACCCTGGGTAACTGCATAGACTAGCCATAACTATCTTTAATTATTATATTTTGTGTAAGTAGCTAGGGTAATTTGCAGCAGTTTCTCTTATATATATAAAAAAAGACCTCCTTCGGTCATGAATGACCATGGGATTGCACCTAGAAAGTTACCCTCCTAGACACAAGTCCGGGCAAGGTTGTTTATGGAAGACCAGCAGTCGCCCATGCATACCAGCCTCCCCTCTCCACGCCACCCGTGTTATCCAAGGGAAAGACAAAGGTCGATACAGCTTGGCACCAGTGACGTCGCAACTCATTTCTAAAGCTGAGTGAACTGGAGCAACGTGAAAATAAAGTGCTTTGCTCAAGAACACAACACGCAGCCCAGACCGGGATTCGAGCTCACAACCTCAGGATATATATGCGCCTTCACACATATATATATATATATATATATATATATATATATATGGACATAGATATAGATGTATATACATATATATATATATATATGAGGTCTGATCAATAAGTATCTGGACTGTTGCCATAGTAACAAAGCTAAGCCTCTTGGTACGGATTGCCCTTGAACTCCAAACGTTGCCATGGCGATACCTTCTCAGAGGCCTATGCAAAGTTGTAGAAAGTGTATGGAGAGGAGTGTATGAGCCACACGTAAGTGTATGAGTGGGTCAGATGTTTCCAAGGTGGTTGAAAAAATGTCACTATCGACAAACGTTCTGGGAGACCTGCAACCAGCAGAAGTAAGAAACAAATCACAGCGTGCAGCTGTGAGAGGAAATCATCAAATCACCATCCGTGAGTTATCAGAGGATGTGCAGATTAGTTACGGTTCAGTTCAGTACATTATCACTGAAGATTTAGGTATGAAACACATGTCTGCCAAATTTCTGCGAAAACTGATTTCAGTTGACTAAAAAAGCACTCGGGTTTTATGTTGCACGAGATCTCCATGATTGTATCGAGAACAATGAAAGCTGTTTTGAAAACTTTGTGTATGTCTCTGAGCAGGTATTGCCAAACAAAATTTAATGCAGATTCTCTGCTCAACTTTCTGTGTCATGGTCATTGTAAAGATCACATGCTACACACCTTCCTTCCAAGCACTGCTGTAAACAGCAGAAGTGAGCTAGAACATTAAAACTTAGTACACATGCACAGCAGAATCCAAGGTAAATCTGTGCCAAATAGCTTCACTTTGCATGCTTTAGCTTTGTTACAGACTGGATACTTATTGATCAGACCACACACACGCACATATATATATATACACATACATGTGTGTGTGTGTGCATGTGTATATATACTCTTTACTCTTTTACTCTTTTACTTGTTTCAGTCATGTGACTGTGGCCATGCTGGAGCGCCGCCTTTTGTCGAGGAAATCGACCCCAGGACTTATTCTTTGTAAGCCTAGTACTTATTCTATTGGTCTGTTTTGCCAAACCGCTAAGTTACAGGGTCGTAAACACACCAGCATCGGTTGTCAAGCGATGTTGGGGGACAAACACAGACACACAAACACATACACGCATATACATATATATATATATATATATATATATATATATATAATATATATATATATTATATATATATATATATATATATACATATATATACGATGGGCTTCTTTCTGTTCCCGTCTACCAAATCCACTCACAAGGCTTTGGTCGGCCCGAGGTTATAGTAGAAGACACTTGCCCAAGGTGCCACACAGTGGGACTGAACCTGGAACCATGTGGTTGGTAAGCAGGCTACTTACCACACAGCCACTTCTATGCCTATATATATATATGTATTCTAAATACATATGTATACACACACACATATACATACCTATCGTTAATGCTATTACCTATGAAGAGAACATATGTATCCAATAAAAGAATGGTCATAATTTCAACCTAGTTGGGTCTCATTCAACTTCAATAGTCTTATACACAATTGCTTCTGCTCTGTTTCTCAATTAACCAGACATTTATTGATAAAAAATCTAATCAAAATACTCATGAGGTAAAAGAAAGACAATATTAATTCAATGATCAATGCTCTTTTAAAAATTTTAATAGGTAAGAGAAGCAACGCTTAACATGTTTCAATCTTATTAGACATCCACAGGTAGATCAGAGAAGTAGATCTACCTAAATTTTGCTAATTAGTGAATGAAAGAATGGTTTTTTTCTTTTCTCTGTTACTGAAGTAGATGAAATTACATCTTAATATTCATCAAATTAAATATGTAAATATTAGCTTAACTATTATTTTCCTTGTGGGTAACATTCCTGTGTATTCAACATAACTGATTTGTTGTTTATACATCGGTCATATCATGAATGCTAACATGGCTAAATGATTAACAAGTTTGCTTTGCAATCATAAGGTTTCAGGTTTGATCCCATTGCATAGTAACTTGTGTAAATGCATTAGACCAATCCAAGCTATATGAGTGAAATACTGTAGATAAAAGATATGTGGAAAAACTATGAGACAAAATATGTTGAAACCTGCCAGAGGGTTTCCACCTGTAAAACATAGGTCAAACCTTGTTACTTTTATACTAATTTTGTTTGAGAATTACTTCAATGGTACACATTGGCGCAGGAGTGGTTGTGTGGTAAGTAATTTGCTTACCAACCACATGGTTCTGAGTTCATTCCCACTGCATAGCCCCTTGGGCAAGTGTCTTCTACTATAGCCTTGGGCTGACCAAAGCCTTGTGACTGGATTTGGTAGACGGAAACTGAAAGAAGCCCATTGTATATATATATATATATATATATATATATATGTGTGTGTGTGTGTGTGTGTTTGTGTATCTGTGTTTGTCCCCCCAACATCGTTTGACAACCGATGCTGGTGTGTTTACGTCCACATAACTTAGCAGTTCGGCAAAAGAGACCGATAGAATAAGTACTAGGCTCACAAAAAATAAGTACTGGGGTCAGTTTGCTCGACTAACGGATGTGCTCCAGCATGGCCGCACTCAAATGACTGAAACAAGTAAAAGAGTAAAAGAGAGTAAAGAGTATGTCAGTGGAGCAATTAATCCATGCTAATTTAATATGCAGGTAGCTCAGGAGTTCAAACTACTGAATACTTAAGCTTGAAACTGACAACAGAGATCCATTATCGATCTACAAATAGATTAAATCTTGTAATATATATTTAGCAATCAGTTTACAAGATCAAACTTATATCTTTATTAGTGACCAATTTATATTTATGATATGTAGGTATGACTTAGTCACAGACATGGCTGTGTAGATCAGAAATTGAGTTCTAAACCACAAGGTTTTTGAGTTCAGTCCCATTGCATAGAAACCTGGACAAGTGTCTTCTACAATTTTAGGTAACTAATGCCTTCTGAGAGAATTTGGTAAAAAAGAAACTGAAAGGAGCTCATTATATAAGCATGAGAAATCTGCCTCAGTAAATTCTGTCGAATGCATGCAGTCATGGATATGTAGACATTAATATGATGATCAAGGTGATGAGATAGATAGATAGACAGAGAGACAGACAGATTAACAGACAGGTAGACAGATAGATAGATAGATAGATAGATAGATAGATAGATAGATAGAGAGAGAGAGAGAGAGAGAAGATAGAGAGTGGGTGACAGACAGAAAGACAGACAAATGAACACACAGGTAGGTAGATAGATAAGATAGAGTGAGAGAGAGAGAGAGAGAGAGAGAGAGAGAGAGAAACAGACAAATGAACACACGGGTAGATAAGTAGATAGTTAGATAGATAGATAGACAGACAGGCAAACAGACAGATAGATAGACAGATAAACAGACAGACAGACAGACAGATAGATAGATAGATAGATAGATAGATAGATAGATAGATAGATAGATAGATGATAGAGAGATAGATAGACAGAGAGACAGACAGGCAGATACATAGATAGATAGATAGATAGATAGATAGATAGATAGATAGATAGATAGATAGATAGATAGACAGATAGATAGATAGATAGATAGACAGATAGATAGATAGATAGATAGATAGACAAATAGATAGCTAGATAGACAGATAGATAGATAGATAATTACACACATATACTATGCTTCTGCTTTACTGATGACCATAATGCACAACCTGGTACACAGTGGTTGATCAGAATGTGTACGATATAGTAGACAGAACACATACACTCTTTGCTTTTCAGTCATCCAGACAAAAGTTGATTTTATTTTTATCATCTTCAATTGAGGATCTGACAAACTGACTCTATCACATAACTTTCAATGATCCTGTCCTTGTGGCTCTAAGTAGGTATCTTTTGTTTCAAAGGGTTACTGTTGCAACAAATGGGAATAATGTTATTGCTGTTATTATTGCATTTTACATTTATGTTAGCTCTGCTTAAAGTAGGCTTATAATTAAGGTATCACAGGTTTTTTAATCAAAGTTTTTCTTTCTGAACTAATTGTACGTAGAACAACATCATCCAATGTCATCAGAGGCAGTGGCATCATCAATACCAATGTCATCTCTGTCTTCTTCTTCTTCTCCTCCTCCTCCATCTCCTCTCCCCTCCTCCTTTATATCTTCTCCTCCACCTTCTCTCCCCTCCTTCATATCTTCTCCTCCTCCTCCTCCATCTCATCTCCCCTCCTACTTTATATCTTCTCCTTCACCTTCTCTCCCCTCCTTCATATCTTCTCCTCCTCCTTCATCTTCTCCTCCTCCTCCTCCTCCTCCATCTCATCTCCCCTCCTACTTTATATCTTCTCCTTCACCTTCTCTCCCCTCCTTCATATCTTCTCCTCCTCCTTCATCTTCTCCTCCTCCTCCTCCTCCATCTCATCTCCCCTCCTACTTTATATCTTCTCCTTCACCTTCTCTCCCCTCCTTCATATCTTCTCCTCCCCCTTCATCTCCTCCTCCTCCCACCCTCCCTATTTTTGTCTTTATTTTCTTTTTGTTTTAAGCAGGTGTGTTGTTACAGAAGGGAGGACTTTGATGCTATTTCTAGTTAGTAAAAAGCTGCATAGAATCGTTTTTTTTTTTCTCTCCTACATTGCTGTAATTAATTACATTTTGTTTTGCAAAGTGTTAGCTTTATGCTATCTTCGTATATACATTAACACAAAAGCTGACCACACATTATCGGGTACTTATCAGTGTGATTAGTTAAGTAGTTGACTCACCCATCCTTTTAACTTGTGGATACATAAATGCAAATAAAAGCAAAAACAAAAAAAAAATAACAAACCCATGAAACGTTACTCTAATCACTTTAACGATGGCTTCATCATATATCCATACTTCAGCATTGATTCTTCAAAAGTAGAGCAGAAATAGGAATGGACAGTTATTATAATAATCATATAAATAGTAAAAAAAGTAAAACCAGATAAATATCTTCTAAACCATTAGTGTTGCAGGTGGGAAATATATGCAGCTAGGAAGCATAATAGCTGTAGTAGATTAGTTCCAAGTTAACTCTGAGTAAGCATGACTTTGGTCAAAGGTATTCCAGCTCTGATCATCTCATATTTTTGTAGGGCTTTGATCAGTTAATGTTGACTATACAGGCCTGGGTTGGACTTTTTGAGTGAAGACTAGTAGCCAAATCATCATCGTTTAATGTCCATTTTCCATGCTAGCATGGGTTAGATGGTTCAACCGGGGTCTGGGAAGCAAGGAGGATGCACCAGGCTCCAGTCTGATCTGGCAGTGTTTCTACAGCTGGATGCCCTTCCTAATGCCAACCACTCCATGAGTGTAGTGGATGCCTTTTATGTGCCAGGGGAGGCACCATTTGATTTTTTGATGTTGAATGGAAATTGTAGCTGTGATACCTGTGCTGGTGGCTATGCATTAATTTCCTTCACCTCTTCATGTCATCACCATTATCACTGTCGTTGTCATCATCATCATCGTCATCATTGTCGTCGTCATCATCATCCACCCGTTTTCTATGCTGGCATGGGTTGAATGCACTGATCTTTGTTTAAAAGGAAGGCCACTGATCAGGACTAATACAGCTTATCACCACTGTCATCACAGGCATTCCTCTCAGAACACAAATAGCTAGAACAGATAATTCTGGGTATGTCATCCAACCCTCCAACAATTCTGCCAATTCCCTGCTTTGAATTGGTACTTTATATCAACACCAGAAGATCGTTGCCTAATTTTAACTCAGTTACAGAGAAAGCTTTCATATCTTTGTATATCTAGGATAACATGAATCGATATTTACTTACTTTTATAAGAAAGAACAATGCAATTTAAGGGAGGTTTGACTGCTATTTCTAGTAGATCTAAGTAATCACGTTTGTTTATTCAACTTAGAACTTGTTGTCTTTTATACTGATAAAGAAATTCTGTTTCCACTTGATGTAACCAGGGGCATAAAATGTCATCACCAGTATAACTAAACCATTATCATCAGAGGTCACTGATAGTGAAAATTTCTCTTGGGCAAAGTATAGAATCTTATAAGAGGGACTTACATATCCCAACTGCTAACTGACTGATGGTAACACACAATGGCCCATGATCGTGCTGAGCCAAAATAATTAGGTCTCTACTGCAGAAGAGGTTGTTTGCAAGTGAATGGAATGTGTGTGCTGGAAGAGAAGGCAAAAGCATGCTACAAGTTGCTGCTGTTTAGTCCAATATTAATGGTGTTTTTTATATATATATCACATCACACAGTCAAGTGTTTCTTCCCTTTAATAAGATAAAGACCTCCTTTGGTCATGACTGACAATGGCGTTGTATCTAGAAAGTTCCTCTCCAAGGCACAAACCTGGGTATGGTTGTTTATGGAAGACCAACAGTTGCCCATGCATACCACCCTCCCCTCTCCTCTATGCCACTGATGTTAACCAAGGGAAAGATAAAGGCTGATATAGTTTCACACCAATGATGTTGCAATTGGTTTTTATACAGCAAAGTGAACTGGAACATCATGAAAATAAAGTGTCTTGCTCAAGAACACAGCATGCGGCCTGGTCCAGAAATCAAACTCACTACTTCATAATTGGGAACCCGATGCACCTTTAATAAGATAGTAAGATGTGATTTGATGGATATTTGACTGTTATTTCTACTAGCTTGAGGAAACCTCATTTGCTTCTCCCATTAGGAAATTATTGTCCTTGGAGCAGACAAAGAAATTATGTTTTCGTATGATGTATGTGTGATCAAAGTATTTCATTTGTGATCATCCCATCTTCGAAGTGTTTATCATTACATTATATAATGCATTCTTCCCTCCTTTATTTTCGAATAAGAGAACGAAAGTCTGCCAAATGTCGACCCAACAGAAGGACCAGCTATCCAAATTGACAGTACCTTGGTAGATAAAGTATGAAGACAAATATGAAGACAAGGAAAGACCCTGGCTCATCAGGAATCACTGCAGAGATGCTTAAAATATCTGGCAGTGTTGAATATAATCTAGTCACCCGTATAGTCGATCAGGTAATATATGAAGGAGTCATACCCAATGACTGGTGTAGTAACACCATAGTCAGCTGCTATAAAAGTAAAAGTGATGCATTAGATATGAATAATTACAGAGGTATCAAGTTGTTGGATCAGGTAAAGAAAGTCACGGAGAGGGTCATAGCCCAACTAATTAGGGAGAGAGTCAGTCTAGATGAGATGCAGTTTTGGTTTGTGCCAGGGAAAAGCACCACTGGTAAGACAGCTACAGGAGAAATACCTTGCCAAAAATAAATCTCTGTACTTGGCTTTCATTGTCTTGGAGAAAGTCTTTGACAGGGTCCTCCCGATCCCTTATCTGGTGGTCAATGCAGAAACTAGGGATAGGCGAATGGTTAGTGAGAGCTGTGCAAGCCATGTACAGGGATACTGTCAGTAAGGTGAGGGTTGGCAATGAGTATAGTGAAGAATTCCAGGTAGGGGTAGGGGTCCACCAACAATCAATCCTTAGCCCCCTCTTATTCATCATAGTCCTCCAGGCAATAACAGAGGAATTCAAGACAGGATGCCCCTGGGAGCTACCCTATGCTGATGACCTTGCTCTAATAGCTAAGTCACTATCAAAACTAGAGGAGAAGTTTCAAGTCTGGAAGCAAGGCCTAGAATCGAAGGGCCTTAGAGTCAATCTAGCAAAAACCAAAGTCTTAATAAGTAGGGAGGCAGATGAATCACAAATCCCTTCAGGTAGTCAAGTGAAGTCATTGTCATGGCTGATGACAGTACTACTTGATTGGTACCTGTGCCGGCAGAATGTAATAAGCACCATTCAAGCGTGATCGTTGCCTGTGGTGGCTGAGTGTGGTCGATACCAGTGCTGGCTGACTGGCCCCATGCTGGTGGCACATACAAAGCACCATTCAAGTGTGGTCAATGTCAGTATTGCCTGATTGGCCCTCATGCTGGTGGCACATAAAAAGTATCCACTACACTCTCAGAATGCTTGGCATTAGGGAGGGCATCCAACTGTAGAAACTTAGCCAGATCAGATTGGAGCCTGGTACAGCATTGTAGCTTGCCAGTCCGCAGTCAAATCGTCCAACACATACCAGCGTGAAAAGCGGACGTTAAACGACGGCGGCGATGATGATGATGATGAGTGTGATTTGAAGAAGATTCGGCTGCAGTTCTATGAGTAAAGACACACTGTTGGTTCAAACACCCCAAATTAGTATCAAGTTTTAACTTAGGCATGAGGCCTGAAGTATTGGTTGGAGTAGTACTATTGATTAGACTGATCCTAATTCTTGACTGGTACTTTACTGCAAACCCAAACCCAAACCCAAAAAGCTGAATAGTAAAGTCTCTTTGGTAAGACACAAACTTAGAACACAAAATTTATGCAACTAAATATTGCAAAGTATTTTGCTGATTCTGCCATTAATGTTTGATGAAGATTGTGCTTTGGTATTGATACAATCTCTAAACTGGGAGCTCACAGATGTTTTGTAAGATGTAATCTGATGTAAAGGATTGCTCAATTCTGTATAGTAATATGAAGAATCATGTTAAACCTGATGATGATGGTGATAAATGTAATACTATTGTTGCTGATGATAATTGTTGCTGTGGTAATAACAAGATGATAATCATCATCATGATCATCATATTTAATTTTTAGGATTTTGTTGAATAAGCTTGATAAATTTAAAAATGATTCTTAGAAATTGCCAAAGGGAAACATATATTAAAATTTTGATTGACAATCACATTGCAAGATTGCATTTAAAAAAGTAATAATTTTTTCCCAAATAATAGGTGTCTTACTGAAAATAATGCAATTCTTTCAAATATTTTGTATGTTATAACAAAAAACGAAATATTTCCTTTTGCTACAAGATTCGGAAAGTAAACACATGAATATGTCCTTGTTAAAGACTATATATTATGTTTTTATTCATTTTTTAAGAATATTTATATATTTAAATGCCATTTTGTTTAGTAATAAAGTTATCGTTTGCTATATTGTTGGCAGAAATTATATTGTTGTCCGGATTATAGTTTTAAAATTATGTTTACAAAATAGCAATTGTTGAAGCAAAACTCATAAGCTCAACTATTATTGAAACACTAGAATGAATCATGTCTGCAATGAAAGAATAAGAAATTGATGTATATCAACATATATGAATCAGTGTATGTTACTGTGTTTTTTTTATTACCTAATATGGAATGTAACCGTTCATAGAAATTCTTGATATAATTTAGTTCAATATAAGAAAACTATTGTCTTGTCTTTAGCTATCCTATAATTCTTCATTAGTTTGCACTTATTGTTTAAGGCTATAATTTCTACCTTTGGAAATTCTCTTTCTTACAATAATCATATCCAAAAGATAGTACATTTGAATATTTGCAGACCTTTTACTAAAACCTCTACACTTGAGTAGTACTCACTTACCAGAGCCAGTGTAGCTGCCACAGACAGATAGTTACACACACACACACACTCAAATACATACATACACACATAAACATACACATACACATACACACATGCCCATACATACTCACAGAGAGCTACACTGCATATAAAACTGTGGAAGTTAAAGGTCAAGATGAGCTGATCCACAAACTTTCTCTTATGAACACATTACAACGACTAACTGATGAGAGAGCCTGACATCTATGTGGCTGCACAGCCTCACTGGTAGAAATAACCAAATGCCCTTTACATAATATCATGCCATCTTAAAAAGATGAAGGGCATTTTGAATAATGCCAACTTGGATTTTTTATGCCTGAAAAGTATATAGTCAATAAAGAAATTTCTACTCACGTATGGCTTGGTGATTAAAGTATCAGGCTCACAATCATGAGATAGTGAATTTAATTCCTGGACCAAGCTGTGTGATGTGTTCTTGAGCAAGACACTTCATTTCACAATGCTGCAGTTCATTCAGCTGTAGAAATGAGTAGCAATGTCACTGGTGCCAAGCTGTATCAGCCTTTCCCTTGGATAACATTGGTAGCATGGAGAGTGAGGCTGGTATGCATGGATGATTGTTTGTCTTCCATAAACAACCTTGCCCAGACTTGTACCTCAGAGGGGAACTTTCTTGATGCAATCCCATTGCCATTTATGACTGAAGGAGGTTACCTTCTTCTGCTTGACTTGCAAGAAATACCAGTTAAATTTCTTTCAAATCATATCCTAGAGATATAAAGAAATGGTAGACACATTATTTCTTTATTGCCCACAAGGGGCTAGACATAGAGGGGACAAACAAAGAGATTAAGTCGATTACATCGACTCCCAGTACACAACTCCGAAAGGATGAAAGGCAAAGTCGACCTCGGCGTAATTTGAACTCAGAACATAACGGCAGAGGAAATACCCGCTAAGCATTTCGCCTGATGCGCTAACATTTCTGCCAGCTCGGTAGACACATTACATAATGTAAACCTAAATACCTTTGAAAACTGAATGATTTTGATCATATGTTCATCTTATTAGAGTCGGCTTGGAGCTAAACAGCAACAACAATGTTTGAAAACAAAACAAAAAAAACAAAAAAAGAAAAGATGCTCAAATTCTGAAATAACTTTTGATCATAGATCTGCTCATTCAGAGCAAACAATAAAGCATGGCATTACAATCAAATTGCTATCATTAAAATTATATGGAACTGCTTTCGTTTGACCTGTTGTTGTTGCTCTCGCTGTTATTACTAAAAGTGCTGCCAAAATCACAAAATCATTCTCATTACTATCAATGTCCATAGAGGCACCTCTATTACTGACTAAATCAATGTCCGCAGAAACATGACAGTTTCTTTGTTTCACTACGTATGTTCTTTGTTGTACAGATTTTTTCATTATATATTTGTTTGTTTGTTTGTTGTTGTCATTACTAAAGTTTTTCTTTGAGGAAGAATTACCTCTATCTCTCATCAACATCTTGTGTTGAATAAGCAAATTGATTCAGAAGCAGTTCAAAAATGTCTTTTTTCTGTCTTTTTTTTTTGTTTTTGTTTTAGCTTAGTCTGGCTATTAAAAAATAAAAGTAAACTTCTATTCTTTCTTTGTAATGGTTTTGTACAGTATAAAACAGGAATAAGGAAACATTAACTTTTGAGAGAAAAAAAAAATCAACAAAATGTAGTTTAAACATGGCAATGATATACAACACACCTTGCCAGGACAGGAAACAATACGAACAAGAATGATGATGATGACAATGATTTTTAGCATAGGCTCAGTACCAGAAAACTAGGGTGAGAAGAACCATTTATTATAACTGATATCATTATTTAACAGATATATGTTATCAACGACATGAAATTCAAAGACAAAAGCTACATCAATAGGATTTGAATTCAAACTGGAGGATGTAATAAAATGTTGCATAGCAACATTATCATTATTATTATTATTATCATTAAGGTGATGAGTTGGCAGAATTGATAGCACACAAGGCGAAATGCTTATCAGTATTTCATCTGCTGCTATGTTTTCAGTTCAAATTCCACCAAGGTTGACTTTGCCTTTCATCCTTTTGGGGATGATAAATTAAGAACCAGATGAGTACTGGGGTCGATGTAATCAACTTAAACCCACCCCCAAAATTTCAGGCTTTGTGCCTACAGTAGAAATGATTATTATTATTATTATTATTATTATTATTATTGAGTGAGTGAGAGAGAGCAGTGCATGCCATCGAAGTGACATTGGAGTAAAATATACACGAAGCCCAGTATACCCATCATGACTACCTGTCTGATGAGGGTGCACTTGGCACATGCATCACAACCATATGTGCGCCTCATGGTGATCTCATATCAAGATAAACAGTGTATGACCTTGCAGGTGGGGGCCCAGTTAGAATTTTCTTCTGGTTGAGTAGCTTATTCCATTCAAAAGGTCCCTGAATAAGGATTGTTTAAGGATGTTCAAAGAACCACCCATGTTTTCAAAGGTGAAATACCCAAACCTCTAAGAATTCCTTTCAACACATGGCTACTTCTGCTCATGATCAGAAATGCTCATATCGTCAGCCACTAAGGGACATGGTCAACTGGTTAAGGTCAAACAACTGACAAGAAAATCAGTGGTATTGTGGTATCTTATGCAACTACTAACATTCTGCTCAATACCACAGATTTGCTTGTCAGTTGTTTGACCATAACCAGTTTAGCATGTCCCTTAGTGGCTGATGATATGTGCATCTCTGATCACGAGCAGAAGTAGTGAGGGAGCATCATAGCCATGTGTTGAGAGGGATTCTATGGGGTTTGAATAATTCACCTCTGGAAACATGGGTGTTTCATTCAACATCCTTAAACACCCCTTATTCAGGGACCTTTTGAGCAGGATGGGTTACTAGATCAGAAGAAAATTCTAACTGGGCCCCACCTGCAAGGTCATGGGCTGTTTATTTTGATATGAGATCGTCATGTCGTGCACATATGGTTGTGATGCATATGCCTGGTGTACCCTTATCAGACGGGTAGTCATGATGGGTATACTGGACTTCGTATATTTTACCCCAGTGTCACTTTGATGGCATGCACTGCTCTCTCACTCAATAATAATAATAATAATAATAATAATAATCCTCTCTGCTATAGGTACAAAGTCTGAAATTATGGAGGAGGGGGGTCCCAGTACTCCTCTAGTACTTATTTCCTCAACCACAAATGGAAGAAGGCAAAGTTGAACTCAGAACATAAAAATGGATGAAATATCACGAAGCATTTTGTGTAGCAAGCTAACAATTCTACCAGCTCACCACCTTAATAATAACGATGATAATAATAATTTCTAATATAGACATCTAGCCAGTATCTTACCTGGAGGGAACAACTGAATATATCATACATTAGCCCATGTGTTGACTGGTATTTTATTTTATTGAGGGTAAACACGAGGCTTCATAATTGGGATGTATAAGTATAGTCAATATTATTGACGATATTCTTGATTGGTAGTTATGTTATCAAACCCACAGTTAATAATAATTAAAGAACACTATCTTCCTTTGTTAAGCTACTTAAATTTTTCTGGCCTTAAACTTCACACATTGCATTATATTTACAAAGAAAATTATTGGTTTTTGTATGAAATGTAAGAGTAGAAAATGTTTCACTAAAATCATTTTTCTTATCCACAGGACAAACTGTGTTTATTTTAAGTACCTACATACATTAATGTCCACTACCAATATGTTTTAAACATTAAAGACTCAGAGACCGCTGGTCTATTTTTCACAGATATTTACTTGAATTATTGGAACAGCTAATGTGTTAGGATGAAGAGAGATGGCTAGAAAATAAGAAAAACTAATAGACATCTGAATCTATAGAATATCCTCCTTTTCTATTCCTATTCGTCATGATTCCTTCAGCTTCTACTATAATTTCTATGATCTAGGCATTTGCGTATGTGTGTGATTGTGTGTGTGTGTGTGTGTTTTTGTGTGTGTGTGTGTGTGTGTGGTTATTTTAGCACCTTCAGATCTTCTATACCTTGTGCACTATTCAACAACTACGACAACAACAACAACAAACAGCAAGCAAATTGATAAAGCTGCTAATGCAGCAGTTATGAAGAATAACACATTATCTCAAAGGTGAGTGGTTGTAGGAATGTCATACGCTCTAAAACATCTGCTTGTGTACAATAAACTAATACGAATGGCACTGGTATGAATTATGCCAGTCATTTACACAATGGTAGCAGCAGCAGTTGCTACTTCTATGTTAATAAATAACAAAGCCAGATCCTATTCAAAATCTGCTGCAAATAGATGGAGAGAGTATTACAAAATCCATTAAAAAGCATTGAGAGACACATAGATTTATAAGTTCCATTTTCGATATTGATTTGTATCTTGAATCCCATTGCCTGATCTTGTGTTGTGTCTACGAGATTCAATTCCGTGTATGTTGTTTAAAATTAGAATTAGCTATGATATGTCAATATATCCTCAAAGTGATAATGAGGAAAGACAGGAAATTGAAAACAAGGTTAGTGCTAGGTTTGCTTTTCTTCTTCATTTTCCTCAACCTTGTGTTTTCCCTTTGGAGTTAAAAATTTTGACTTTTCTTTCAATACAGCAAGACTGTTTCTCTGATTGTGGTCGTGGATATAAACATACATATGTATGTATATATATATATATATATGAACACACACACACACATATATATATATATATATGCACACAAACATATTTCTATGTATGTGTTGTTTTGTCTATTTTATGGCACAAAAGTTTACAATGTCTGAAGACTATTTCAACAAAACCTTGGTGAAGATAACATGCAAACCCATTTAATTTCATCATCATCATAATTATAATTGTTATCATCATTTAAAGTCCATTTTCCCAATGTCTGACCATCCAACATGGGTTGGATGGTTAGACTTCAGCTCTACTATCAGCTTTGGCATGGTTTCTCTGACTGGGTACCACTCCTGATGCTAACCACTGAACAGATTGCCAGGCAATATATCTATTGTTTAGCCTATGATGAACCATGATTCTTCAGACCTATTGTTCAACGTTCTCTCATCATATCCATGTCATCTTTATTTCACAACATAATGTATCTAGGAGTACATTACATCTAAAGTGTTATTAGTTGTTATTTGTTGGTTTGTTTTTTTGGCTCTGTGTTGACCTTGAGTAAACAAAACTAAAATCAAAATTGTTCCAATTATGACCATTTCTTCTTTTTTAATGATGTAATGTATGGTTTGAAAGAGATTTGGTTGCAATTTCTAATACTCCAAGTAACCACTTAAAGGATCACTCATTAGCTCAGTGTCTTGTTTTTAACTTAGTCCAGTATGAGAGATATGGCTGGCATCTTGAGAAATTTGAGGAACCATACAAAAATCCCTTATACACAAAATTCTTCATCTGAGCTACTGGGAGAGACTAAAAGAACTCCCTGGGAAAGATATGTGCTGATATATATATATATGAAAGATCCTAGAAGGGCTTAACGCAAAACTTTGACAATGAGACTTATACCTGCCCTTGAACAGGACATCACTGACCTGCTCCAAAGGCCCCACCCATTCCATCTAAACTGAGAACTAAGTACTGCAATAGCTTGGGATTCAAAGACCTATAGCCATAAATCCTGACAGATCAACACAGTGTAGTGAACAGATGTTTTTAAGCAGTAGCTTGACCAATGCAAGTAACTCAAAAAATCAGACTCCTTCCTTCACCAAAAGCCAACAATAGGAGAATAGCCATTGAAAAGGTGATGACATTGGTGGTGCCCCAGCATGGCCATGGTCTTTGAGTTGAAATGTGTAAAGGAATCTTTTCTAAAACTATGATGGAATTAAAAGGTAAAATAAATGCTTATACAGTTTGATATTAGTTATCTTGATGATATTCTGAATAGGCACAGGAGTGGCTGTGTGGTAAGTAGCTTGCTTATCAACCACATGGGTATGGGTTCAGTCCCTCTGCACGGCACTTTAGGGAAGTGTCTTCTACTATAGCCTCAGGCCGACCAAAGTCTTGTGTGTGGATTTGGTAGTCGGAAACTGAAAGAAGCCCATCATATATATGTATATATGTACGTATGTTTGTGTATATGTTTGTATGTCTGTCTTTGTCCCTCCAGCATCACTTGACAACCGATGCTGGTGTGTTTATGTCCCTGTAACTTAGCAGTTCGGCAAAAGAGACTGATAGAATAAGTGCTAGGCTTACAAAGAATAAGTTCTGGGGTCGATTTGCTCAACTAAAGGTGGTGCCCCAGCATGGCCACAGTCAAATGACTGAAACAAGTAAAAGAATAAAAGAATAATGGCATCACATCACATTAATGATGCAATCTAAGGAAATAACTGTACAGTTAACACACCAAAAATAAAAATCATTAATGGAGGCATTCATCTTCAATCCAAAAAGATTACATGTAATTTACTACTGTCTTATCCAGGAGGAGATTTATCTTTTGCAGTGTGGAAGGTGTTTATAAGCCACTTAAGAAACACACAAAAACCTTTAGATTCACTTCAACATTTAAATTTAATTTGTCAAAATATTTTCGTCGCTTTGAGACCACAACCTGTTCACTGAAAAAATTCCGTGCTGCAGTGAACAGGTTGCAGTCGCAAACCGACGAAAATATTTTGACAAATTTAATTTAAATGTTGAAGGGAATCTAACGGTTTTTGTGTGTTTCTTAAATGGCTTATAAACACCTTCCACGCTGCAATTGCTTTCGTTCCAGCACACAATCTCAAATCAGGTCACTTGCTATGCAAGTACAGCTCCATGATTTACCATTTGTTTGATGAATACAATGAAAGTCAGAGCTAACTAAAAGTCTTTTAAAAAGATGATTCTAGAGACATTTGTATCAGTAGTGTATAACTTGTGGTGAAAAGGAAGAGGAGTATATGCACGATATGCAAATGATATGAAGTAACACCTGCACATTTTTGTGCTTGTATTTAAATCCATCTCATACACAATTTTTTAAATCTGATACGTTTCCTGGGGGATATGTGTGCAGTAGCACTATGCTCATCAAATCTGCCTTTAAAACTGTTGTGATGCCATTTGATTTCTTTTCAACAGAAATATTTCACATATCTGTCATTGAATTGCTTGTTCCAAGATTTGAACCTGATACAGCAGATATATTTCTGTATTCAATAAACTGAACTATTCACGGTTGAAATGGATTGATTGAACACAAACTCTTTTGACAGATATTATAAAAGAAAGAGTCATTTCTTTCTTTTGATTTGCTTAAAGCATTTCTCTACTGGTTTTCTTTATTCACATTCTCTGTTTTGTGTTTTCCTATCAAGCCTTTCCTCTGTATTTTTACTTCTTCACAGCCTGACCTGCAGACAATCTCTTAACTAGTAGAGTAAGCTACTTCTCTTTCATTAACATCTATATAGAGCAGCTGTGCAAACTAATTATTAATACAGAAATCATTACAGCTTTGCAGCTCATTTATCAACTACATGCTACTTCAATATTACAGCTTCTTTCAAGTTACACAGTTCTCCAAAACTAAAGCAACTTCAATGCATTTCATGCGCATTGAAAATGTGAGCAAATGCACAATTTACTGTTCAAGTCCATTGCAGCTTAAACTAATGTTACAAACCATTGCAGTTTCTTGTAGCTTTCAGCTACACATTATCCTTCACCCATGCAAATATTACCATTTTGCTTTCTACAGTTTGCAAACCATGCAACTTTCTGTTTTATAGTATTCTTCATCTGTCGCAATAATATAAATTTAAGTGTGAATGGAACTTTACATTCAGATACTCTCAACATGAAATGTGTTTAGCAGAATGAATGTGCCACTTTGTAAAAGCAAGTACATTCTGAATTTTATCACAGTTAAATTATAATCTTTATTTGTGTAACATTCAAAATTTCCTAGTGTTAATATCCAGATGCACAGTTTTCTCCTACACACTCATACACTTGTGTGCAAGTGTGTACGTGTGTGCACTCGTGTGTGTGTGAGTATATGTGTGCAAGCGTGTGTGCATGTGTGTGTGTGTGTATGTGTGTGTGTGTGAGTATATGTGTGCAAGCGTGTGTGCATGTGTGTGTGTGTGTGTGTGTGAAATGTCATTTTAAAAACTTATGCATTGCTGACTAATCTAAATTTGCAATGATTATATTTTGTATGGAATAATATTAACTGTTTTATTTGACTTCAAGTGTCAGTTTTCCAATAACATATGAATTATTATTATATTACCTTTGAATTATATTGTCATGATGCTTAAGTCACTCACTATATTATTTTCATAATCATTATCCCACCAAAAGATTGAGTAGGTCTGAATATTGTACTAGAAATGTAAAATATAAATATAATTCTATGTAATTTTTTTTATTCCACATTTTAAAAAAGTATTTATACACAACTGCTTTTATTTTCTAAAACTACTTTCAAGGATTAACTGAACTGGTACAATTCCAATTCCTGAACCAGCAACATTGTTACTAGTCTGCTAGGAATAACAGCCTAATCTGTTTCAAATCACACCATACTGTTTTAAAATTAAGGGGGAAGGACAGTGTGAACATATATTCTCATATATCGAAAATACAAGAATGCATGAAATTCCTTGACTCCTGGTTTATTTCATCAGATCTGATTTGTAAAAATCAAACAACAACAATTTATATCCACTCCAAAACAACTTGTAAGGCATGTCATAAAACCAAGCACCCAAGAAGATAGTTTTTTTCCAATCTTCTTTTTTTTCCAGTCCTAGAGAAGGAATTGAATTCAATGCTACAATCTGATGAACTGAACTGCTTATCTGATTTTTAGTACTGTTACTAATAGGAATGAGTTTTCCCTTACTCTTTCAATATCTGTTATTGTCTAGTTCCAGATCAGTCTTGATCAGACAGAACTATGGTCAAACACATTCAGGAACTGTCTAACTCAGACAACATTTATCTTTCAATATTCACCATCTTGGAAGGCAGCGACCTGGCAGAAAGATTAGCACATTGGGCAAAATGCTTAGTGGTATTTCGTCTATCTTTGCGTTCTGAGCTCAAATTCCACTGAGGCCAACTTTGCCTTTTATCCTTTTGGGGTCTATAAATTAAGTATCAGTTGCATACTGGGGGTTGATCTAATATTATTTATTCAAGGCACTGCCTGGAACTGAGCTTGTAGTCTTGGGGTTAGTAGCTTTACGAACTCAATTCCAGACATTGCCTTGAATAAATAATAATAATAATAATAATAATAATAATAATAATTATAATAATAACAACAACACCAAAAATAAAATACCTTAGGAATGAGAACCCAGGGTTAGGTTCAAACTTCTACCAGGACACCTGGTGAATGCTAGAGAGTAAATCAGTCAAAACATTGTGGTAACAACAAACAAGATGAGGACACATCTATCCAATGTAAATAATGCCCAGCATTTGATGTTATTATATTTTATTGACCCCAGAAAGATGGAAGGCAGAGTTAACTTTGATAACATTCGAACCCAGAAGATAAAGTTCTTTATCAAATAGTACAAGACAATTTCTTCTACTATGGTTAATGCTGGAGGTTATGTCATCTACTAATCCACTTCCTTAATTTTAGGTCTTGCATCTATGTTATCGTTTATCTTTTACATGTTTCAATCATTAAACTGTGGCCATGCTGGGGCACTGCCTTGAATTTGTAGTCGAATGAATCAACCCCAGGACTTATTTTTTCTCAATTTCTTTTGCTGAACTGCTATATTACAGGGACAAAAACACACCAACACCAATTGTCAGTCAGTAGTGCAGGGACAAACATAGACACACACACATGCATAAATACACACACTCACACACACACACACACACGCACACACATATATATGACAGGTTTTTTTTTTCAGTTTCCATCAACCAAATCCACTCACAAGGTTTTGGTTGACCTTAGGCTCTAGTAGAAGATACTTGTCCAAGGTGCCACACAGTGGGACTGAACCTGAAACCATGCAGTTGGGAAACAAGCTTCTTACCACACAGTTATGTCTGCACTATTAACAGTTATTTTAAAGAAATCATTTATACCATTCTAAGAGAGACAAATCTATGAAGGTTCATAAATAGAATGACATTCATTGAATCTTGATATACCTAAGCAATAAAGTATGAAAACTGGACATAGAAAAATTGTGTTTTTCTCTTAAGCGTATTATTATCATTTGTCTTATTTCTTTCTTTCAACAGATAAATAAATATTTCAGATACTGTTCGTATTTTATGAATTGAATATTTTGTTATTTCATTTTTCTTATATTTTTTTATTCACAATCATTGATGATATCTCATTATCTTTCAGACACAGAGAACAAAATTAAACAAGCTACAGAGGAGATTCTACCTTGTCACTTAACCTACAGAAAACAGTGGCCAAAATTTAATTCAATCACGCTCTATATCATTATCCTCACAACCACCACCACCATCATCACCACCACCATCACCACCATCACCGCCAATGCTGCCACCACCAACTCCACTACCATCATCATCATCATTTAATGTCTGCTTTCCATGTTGACATTGGTTATATGAAAAGCCAGAAAGCAGCACCGTGTTCCAGTCTGATCTGGCATGGCTTCTACAGCTGGATGTCCTTTTTAATGCCAATGAATATTTTTTTTAAATGTAATTTAGCTCTGAAACAAGTTGGGAGATATAGTCAATAAATCCAACCCCAAACGCTAATCTGGTACTTTATTTTATCAACCCTAAAAAGAAAGAAAGCGAAGTGGTTAGTGGGAATTCACCTCAGATTGTAAAGAGCTAAAACAAATATTGGTTCCAAATTTTGGCACAAAGCCAGTAGTTTTGGGGGATGGGACCAAGTCAATTAAATTGACCCCAGTGTTCAACTGGTGTTTATTTCATCAACCTTCAAAGGCTGAAAGGCAAAGTCAACCTCAACAGGATTTTAACTCAAGCTAGAACAAATATTGCATGATATTTGTAACAATTATTCCAACCCACTGCACTTCAGTCATCCAAAAGTGGTAATACTATTTGAATGTTTCTGCATCAGTTCCATTTCACAAGTTATTATGAATCATATTATAATTAATTTTCCTAAATCACAATCTGTCTTTTGCACACTTTTGATTATCAAACTAGATAAATGATTAAATATTTACTAATTCTAGGCATCTTTGTCTTTCTGACCAATCTGACACATGCAGCAAATTCATATGATTAGATACATCATTTTACTGGACAAGACTCTCTCTTCTTCATATTCAAACTCTTCAGACCATTCACCCCACATTAATTCTTTCAGAATGCCCCATGGATGTTTAGTTTTTTCAAGGACAAAATTAATACCTTTAAAAATACTGCAAATAACATGAACAAAAATAAAAGCAAAACATAACCAATGGTATTATGAAACTGTTGCTTAGTATTACTATATAAGCTCACACCTAAGCAGAAGCTAGAAACATTTCATAGTGATCTTCTAAAAGTCTTTATTCAATTAAAATTACACTCATAATGTAGGGTGTGGTGCAAGGCCTGACAGGGTTTAGCACAACAAAATTGATGAGATGTGGAGGAGTGTCCAAATAGGGATTACACAAGATCAGTTAACTCTGGAGCATAAAGGACATTATTTGTAGTAAGAGAAAAGATAATGGAAGAAGACAGCATGCTTGTAGGCAAGAGGCCAGAGCATATCTGTCAGTGATTGTGAGACAATTAATCAAGTTGTCTTTCTCTGGATTCTCTCCAGAATATTTGTGTGTATGGCCGAAGCACTATCCCATATGTGGGAGCAATACACTATTGCAGTCCTTACTTGAGCTTATAGAATTTTAAATAAATATGGTTGATGAGGATGGTTTTTTAGAAACTTTCATTATATTATTTGAGTTTCTATTAAATAAGTCAAAAAGTTACTGTATTTTTCCATATAATTTGTCACCAAAGTAATTCAGCTTTATTCATGCTCAATTGAATTTTCTTTGCTTTGTCTCTGCCTTATTACATGTAAAATGTACCAAGGTTCGCAGGGTTTTACAATCCAAAAAAAAAAATTCTATTATTCGAATAAATTTGATGCCACAACAAAAGATGAATGCCAATGTTTCAAGAATCGTAAAACTTATACCTCTATTTGTGCTTTTTGCATTACTCTTTGCCAATACAGGTCATTATTAATGCGTTCAGATTGTTCATTGTTATTATTTGATACATAATGCATTGGTATTAGAGTGAAATGCCAAGATTTTCAGATGTTGTGGATTCAGATACTTTTATATTTTGGCTCTTTTACTTTTCCAGCCATTTGACTGCGGCCATGCTGGAGCACCGCCTTGAAGGATTTTGGTTGAATGAATCAACCCCAGAACTTATTCTTTTAAGTCTAGTACTTGGGAGCTTGCAAATACATGTTCACTTTACTAAAATTATACTCGGGCTAAGCCCAAACACCCTGAGCACCAGAGTTGCCACTGATATATATATATATATATATATATATATATATATATATATATATACATACAATGGGCTTCTTTAAGTTTCTGTCTACCAAATCCACTCACAAGGCATTGGTTGGCCTGAGGCTAGAGTAGAACACACTTGCCTAAGGTGTCATGCAGTGGAACTGAACCCAGAACCATGTGGTTTGGAAGCAAGCTTCTTCCTACACAGCCATGCCTGTGCCTACATAAATCTATTTGATAAATCTATTTGATAAAGATGTAAATTCCTTTCATCTTGTAGCATATTTTGTGCAGAGATAGATATATTGTTTCCCCAAACTTTATAGAAATGCATGAAACAAGAACCAGAGGCAAAACGATATATAAGACAATGAGAGATACTTTTCAGATTCACTCTTTTCCATGCCTCCGTACAAACTTGCAATTCTTTGAATTTCAGTGTTATTTCACTTACATTTGATAAGAAGCACCAACAATGTTTTTCTTTGCCTCGTAAGTTTATTTTAATTGATTAAAATTTTGGCATAATTCACTATATTAACTATGTTAACACGCATAAGCTCTTGATGTAGACGACAACTCTGTGAAATTTTCACATGTCCTGAAGTAAAATTTTCTAATCAATAAGACTATCATTTCTTTTAAAACTTTACATAAATGTACAATTCGTTTAAGATTCAGTTGTAAGGGTAAGGCCATAGGTTCCTGAGGAGGTCTAATAATAGGGAAAATGTCTAGAGTTGTGAAAATACTTAACATCTTTTGTTGTGGCATCAAATTTATTCGAATAATAGAATTTTTTTTTTTGGATTGTAAAACCCTGCGAACCTTGGTACATTTTACATGTAATAAGGCAGAGACAAAGCAAAGAAAATTCAATTGAGCATGAATAAAGCTGAATTACTTTGGTGACAAATTATATGGAAAAATACAGTAACTTTTTGACTTATTTAATAGAAACTCAAATAATATAATGAAAGTTTCTAAAAAACCATCCTCATCAACCATATTTATTTAAAATTCTATAAGGCTCAAGTAAGGACTGCAATAGTGTATTGCTCCCACATATGGGATAGTGCTTCGGCCATACACACAAATATTCTGGAGAGAATCCAGAGAAAGACAACTTGATTAATTGTCTCACAATCACTGACAGATATGCTCTGGCCTCTTGCCTACAAGCATGCTGTCTTCTTCCATTATCTTTTCTCTTACTACAAATAATGTCCTTTATGCTCCAGAGTTAACTGATCTTGTGTAATCCCTATTTGGACATTCCTCCACATCTCATCAATTTTGTTGTGCTAAACCCTGTCAGGCCTTGCACCACACCCTACATCTAGTTCTTCCTTCCCAGAACATTAGCTTTATGGAATCTCACCCTTGCTCCTTGTCTTTTTTGTAGGTGTCAACTTTCAAAGGCTTAAACAGAATATTAACAGCTCCAATCTCACTGGTCTCAGAAGGCTTGCAAAGTAAATGGATACTGTCCCACCCTTTGAATGCAATAAGCAAAAGCAAAAGAAAAAAAAAGAGAGAATGAAAATAATTTCTGGTGAATTAATTCAATGATATATCCTTTAATTTTCTATTTTGCAGGGACATCACCTATTATTTTATCGTGATTTTGTACCCTTTTTCTACCAAATGTACAGATTCACAAAGAAGATAAACTTAAGCATTCATGAATCAGTAAGGAAACTTTTACAAGATCCCCCTCTCTCTCTTTTACTTGTTTCGGTCATTTGACTGCGGCCATGCTGAAGCACCGCCTTTAATCGAGCAACTCGACCCCGGGACTTATTCTTTTTGTAAGCCCAGTACTTATTCTATCGGCCTCTTTTGCCGAACCGCTAAGTGATGTAAACACACCAGCATCGGTTGTCAAGCAATGCTTGGGGGACAAACACAGACACACAAAAACACACATGCATATATATATATAAACATATATACGACGGGCTTCTTTCAGTTTCCGTCTACCAAATCCACTCACAAGGCTTTGGTCGGCCCGAGGCTATAGTGGAAGACACTTGCCCAAGGTGCCACACAGTGGGACTGAACCCGGAACCATGTGGTTGGTAAACAAGCTACTTACCACACAGCCACTCCTGCACCTATCTCTTGATAAATAAGAAGCAGATGCCAAATGATTCCAAAATTGCACATCCTACCATTTGTATACAAATGATAAAATAGTTGTACACGCACTGCGGACACAATTTAACAATGTAATTCTAGATACACTATGTCAAATCACAAGTACACTTTACTGTGACAGTCCTGGGGCTAAGCAACAACAATAACTTAAGCTCATAACTGGATTTAAACAGCTTATAGTTGCTTAACTACATAGCTTGTACTAAGTTGACACTGGCTGGACAGTATCAACTTATCCTGGGTTGAACTTCATTCAACATCAATCAACTTGCACTCTAGTAGTAGCTAGCTTCTCTCTGATGTGTATATACATTTGTAAGGTTTACATTCTGATGGACTGTCATTTCTGTTTAAAATATGGTAGCGAGATTTAACTACATTTCTATTTGATAGCTTGTATAGCAAAATACATTGGCAAAACTATGACACATTCTTATAACAAATACATGCATAATAAGCTTCTCTGAGTCAGTTATTTGCTACTTTCACTTTTAGTCTCATAATTTTTATTTTAAAAATATTCCTTTCCATTATTTCTTTCACCAATTCCAATAAAATATAAATGGTTTAGAGAGAGAAAGATGGTGAGGAAGCATTTATGCAGTTAATCAACCTGCTAGAAATGTGAGTGAAAATTCCCTTAAATTAAAACCTATCTTTTTTGCATAAAGAAGAAAACATTGAATAATGTAGTACTAGACAGAGAAAATACTGGAAGGTCACACACGGAATGCTTGCATAATGTTTCTACTCTGTCAAGGCTGACCAGTTGCACAACACAACAGAGGTTTATTATTAACATTCAGTAAACTTATTTTTAATGCTTGCTTTCACTGGAGCTGATGGAATTAACTAACTCCTGTCCAAAAATTTCAGGCCTTGTGCCTATAGTAGAAAGGATTATTATTATCATTATTATTATTATTCTATGTTTGACTTTTGCTTTATATTTGTACAAGTTGGCTCCAAGTCTCACGTAGAGACCTCAAGAGACAACAGGTTGGTAGTTCATGTTGTTGTTATGCCTAGTGTGCCATATATTGGGGGGGGGGGAGTTTTTGGTGTTGTACTAATGAATGTCTAAAAAAAAAAAAAAATCATTATTATTATTATTATTATTATTATTATTATATTATTATCATTATTATTATTATTAAAGGAACAGAAGGCTAATTTTGTATTGAAGGTAATGCAAATAACTTTAGAATATTACTGATTATTTCATTATTTATAATCAATAGGTAAATGGTAATGTCGTTCACCTCTCCACATGTTTCTCATGTCCAGTAGAATGTGAACTCTCAAGAGTTAAAACATGAAACATTAACTAGTACAAAAATATATTATACATGAGGTTTGGTTACTAACATTGGTATGATAGTTATGATTTACTTTGCTATCAATCAACTTTGAAATAAAATAACAAAACTGCTGTTTGTTTGCTAGACAGATAAATAGATATTTTATTGACTCTCTACTACAGTAAGTCGGTACAAAAATATATATAACAACTATATACAGTTATATAATTGACAGAAAATAATGAGACATAAACATGAAAGACAAACAGTTATACACACACAAATAAAACTGAAGTATTTAAAGTTTCACATGGCAACTAAAGTTAGACAATAAAAAAAAAGGAATATGTTTTTAGTCTAAGTTGTCTTCGAGATCAGTGGTCCTCAGCCAGGATCTACATGGCCCCTGAGGGTCCATATAAGTTTGGTGAGTGGGGGGTCCATATAAGCAAAATAGTAAACTAGAAATCTACAAATGTATTTTAACGATCCCTGAAAAATGTTGCTTTTGATCTATATATCAGTATTTATTGCAAGGAACAAATAGGCTTCTTTCTCTGAAATTTTATATAAATTCAACCTCCACAAGTTAATGTGTTGGAAACAGAATAGGAAGTTCGAAAGGAGTTTCAATAAAACTGGTTTTTAAACACTAAATGGCTATGGGGGTCACCAGAATAAAATAAACATCAAAGGGGTTGAGAATCCCTCTTCTAGATGATTTCTTCTGAGAACAATCCCTGAGTACGTCAAAGTAATATATGCAGTTATTCATTCTGTATTTAATGCTATGAGAATGGACTGAAAAATTCATATACTGACTATGAAGAGGTTATTCTAGAGATGTAAAATCTTGCATGCATCTATTTTAAATATTCTTATCAATAACTACATCGTTTCTTTCCAGGTAAACTGACATCTGACTCATCAAAGAAGATTTTAAAAGTCACTAGTTGTGACCTCCCTTGAAAAAAAAAAGCATTTATCCCACAAGGACATTCATGCTGACATGGTTGCTATATTAGGGGATGAGGCACCTGTTTTATCAGAAGTGCAAAAGAGAGCAACTGAATTTTGGAGGGGAAGAGAGAGAGTCTTGAAAATAACTCAAAGTCTGGACATCCTGCAACTGTCACCAGTGAGGAAAACATTGATTGTGCTTATTGCATAATAATGGGTGATAGATGATTGACACTAAATCAAATAGCCAATACTATTAGCTCATCTTGTAAGAGAGTTGAGAATATTTTGCACAGTGACCTTGGCATTATGAAGGTTTTTGCTTGGTGGGTACCATGTCTTTTGACACTTAATCAAAAACACAATAGACTAATTATATCACGGGAAAATCTGAGTAAAAGTGGCACAAGGCCAGATAACTTCAAGAAATAAAAGCCAAATATAATAACAGCTGAAAAGGCAAAGAGAGAGAGAGAGAGAAGGTTGGAGAGAAATAAACAGAGAGAGAGAAAGAAAAAAGAAAGAGACAGACAGAAAGAGAGATACAATTTGTGGGTGAACCAGAACTTAAAGTGTGTTAGTCAGTAAGTTCATTTATATAGAGTCATGTGTGCTTTAGTGGATATGCTGGAAAGCAATGAAGCAGAGATTATGATTCATTATCTGAAGAATCCATATTGCTGTATATTATAGATATGTTGTTGTAACTTTACTTCAGGGCAGCTCTAAAGAAGCATATTACAGTAAAAGAACCCCTGCCCGGACCACCCTGTTATTTTTCAGTTCACCGATGACTTCATTGTCCAATGTGTTCTTTCCTGAGATGAAGCAGTTTGATTTAAGCAGGATTTCACCACTATTTCTTGTAGGTGAAACTAACAGAAGAATGGTTTCCTCATTAATACATATTGTATGTGTATACACACACACACACACACGTATATATATATCTATATATATAAAAGTGAAGTTGTGTGAGTGTCTGTCTCCTACGATTTAGATTCCTAACTACTCCCACATTTTGCGGTGCAGTTTAACCAAATTCGGGTATCTTATAGTCGTGATTCATATCGAGCCCGTCTGGGTATTAGCGCGCGTCTACAATGAGTCTACGATTTTAAAAATAATTGAACATCATTTTTTTTCCATTTTAACGCATATTTTTTCGTGTGTCGATGGCGGCGGAGTTGGCGCCCATGCTCACACCTGCACCTGTGTTGCTTCTCCCCCTTCTTCCCTCCCTCGTAAAGTGTAACTGCGCATGCGCGAACGTGTGACTGCGCATGCGCAGTCACACGTTCGCGCTTGCGCACGCACAAGTTCACGCATGCGCAGTCACACATTCGCGCATGCGCAGTCACACATTCGCGCATGCGCATTCACACGTTCGCGCATGCGCACGCACACGTTCACGCATGCGCAGTCACACTTTCGCGCGTGCGCATTCACACGTTCGCGCATACGCATTCACACGTTCGCGCATGCGAACGCACACGTTCGCGCATGCGCAGTCACATATTCGCGCATGCGCAGTTACACTTTCGCGCATGCGCAGTTACACTTTCGCGCATGCGCGTTCACCCTTTCGCGCATGCGCGTTCACCCTTTCGCGCATGCGCAGTCACCCTTTCGCGCATGTGCAGTCACACTTTCGCGCATGCGCAGTCACACGTTCGCGCATGAGCATTCACATGTTCGCGCATGCGCACGCACACGTTCGCGCATGCGCTGTTACACTTTCGCGCATGCGCAGTCACACTTTCACGCATGCGCACTCACACGTTCGCGCATGCGCACGCACACGTTCGCGTATGCGCAGTCACACGTTCGCGCAGGCGCATTCACACGTTCGCGTATGCGCATTCACACGTTCCCGCATGCGCACGCCCACGTTCGCGTATGCGCAGTTACACTTTCGCGCATGCGCAGTCACACTTTCGCGCATGCGCATTCACACGTTCGCGCATTCGCACGCACACGTTCGCGCATGCGGAGTCACACGTTGGCGCATGCGCACGCACACGTTCGGGCATGCGCTATCACACTTTCGCGCATGCGCAGTCACACGTTCACGCATGCGCACGCACACGTTCGCGCCTGCGCAGTCACACGTTCACGCACGCACATATATGTGCGCATATAGCATAAGACCATATATATATATCTATATATATAAAAGTGAAGTTGTGTGAGTGTCTGTCTCCTACGATTTAGATTCCTAACTACTCCCACATTTTGCCGTGCAGTTTAACCAAATTCGGCTATCTTATAGTCGTGATTCATATCGAGTCCGTCTGGGTATTAGCGCGCGTCTACGATGAGTCAACGATAAAAAAAAAATTAGCATCATTTTTTTTCCATTTTTAATGCATTTTTTTGCTATTTTTGGGCTATAACTCTCTAAAAATGCTTTATAGTTATTTCCCTTACAAACCCGAGCAACGCCGGGCGATACTGCTTGTATATAAATAAATGTGTGTATTTTTCCCTTGTTAGCAATTAACATTGAAAAATTAGATAAATAGTTATCAGGGTAGCAAATGTTAAAATGTCTTATTGACGAGTTTCATTTCTTCACTTCCCTGAAGAGAACATTACATTGTTTTACACCATTTTATTCCTTTGGAAAAGTATCAGTGATATCTTTGAAACATATGTCGGAAGTAAAAGTATTTGAATTACACCTGCACTAAACTTCATTTATATATATATATATATATATATATATATATATATATATATTAAAGCCTTATCTTTAATTAGATGATCTAAACATGCGAAGTAGAGCCCATGATCCTAGTAATCTCTCTCAGCCTGGATCAAGGCAGTTAATATTGAGTTTAAACATGTACTCTTTGATATATGCAGTAAAACATATGCTAAGCAAGTGAAAGGGAATTTCAGTGGGCTGCAAATTTTAGATAATAATATTTAGTGTGGGGAATTTGTGATGCTGGACACAGGGATAACCAAAAGAGAAAAGGTTATATCAAGGGTCTTAACTGAAGGTCGATATGCCGTTAGGTAAACTACAGAAATCTCATTTAGTAACAGTAATAAAGGAGAGTGGTTGTATTGAGATTTTGCCGGTGAGGAGGAGAATGACAAGACTTCTTGGGAGATGTCATGTTGGATGTTTGTGTGTAGCATTAGTACTGATCTAGATACACTTCATTAACAAGGTATGCTTTATTATATAATTCTAGAACTGAGACAGCTATAGAAGTTAATTAAGGAGCTTACGTGAGTAGTAATTAATTGCACAAGAGATAATTAAGAAAACGAATCTGAGAGAGAAGATGGAAAGTCGGTGAAATGATGTTGAAAGCTTCAGGGGAAATAAAGGTAGTACAAATTATTTGATTAGCTAATCAGATAGTTTAAGATAGTATTGCTAATGTCTGCTGTCTGATGTCAGCTGCATCAAAATTACCAAAGACATACCATTTTATAGAAGCAAAAATGACTTATTGATAGGAGAAAGGATTATAGTAAAGCTAATACAGAATGTAGATTGAAAAGATGTTGTAAAGGCCTTCGCTAGGCCTAATTTTACAGAAAGTGTATAGAGATATGGCTCTGAATATTTATTTATTCAAAAGCTATTCTTTTGTATTGGTATTTTGATAATTAATGCTGGATCATCAGCTTTGTACCATTTTGTAACTGAGTTGTATTAGTGGCATTAATTTTTTTTTCTTTTTAAGAATCAGCTTTCTGCTATTCTCATTAGCAGTTTGGGTATGAGTGGGGAGCAAATCCTGCTGGACTGTTAAATATAGGACATGATCTGTTCAGTCCTCATGTCAAGTTGTTAAAAGACCTTCATGGCCTAATTGAGTAGTAAAATTAATTGATGAAAATGATGGTGATATATATATATATATATACATACATCTAAGGAAAGCAGACATTAAATGAGGATGTATATATAAATCTATTTATATATGTCATAACCAAGGATTTATATTTCTAGTGTACAATATATCAACCATAGTATTACTTACGCTGTGTATAAGTATTGCAGCATATTAGTTGGTAAATTTATACAGAGACTGGAGCATTACTTGCCAAATAATGGATAATGTTGCTAATCTAAATATCATTAAATAATGTTATTCCATGCAACAATATTGGTTTCAAATTTTGGCACAAAGCCAACCATTTTGGGAAAGAGGTCAGGATAATTACATCAACCTTAGTGCTCAACTGATACTTATTTCATCAACCCCAAATGGGGGAAAGACAAAGTCAACTTCAGCAGAATTTGAACTCAGAATGTAAAGACAGACAAAATGCTACAACCATTTTGTCAGTGAGCTATCTATTCTGCCTCTCCATATATATACCTCTCCATGCAATAATATTAGTTTTACTGCTTTCAACTTTCATGGGACACATCTAAAATAATGAAATGAATATTGCTTTTAAAATATAAGGTTTTATAAAATTAAAATAAAATAAATTCAAATAACTTTCTTACATGTATATTTGCATAATCATGTTATCCATAACATCATTCAATTTTCAATTAATTACTGATCTATCATTACCTGATATTACCAACAGTGACAAAGTATAGTTCTAGCATTAACTGTTGTGTTATAAGTAATACTATGCTCGATATATCGTACCCTAGAAATATAAATCCTTGGTTAAGACATAGATTTATACATCCTTATTTAATGTCTGTTTTCCTTAATGTCTTCATTTCCATGTTTGCATTGGTCAGATGTAATTTTTTGAGGCAGATTTCTGCAGCCAGTTTCCTTTCCAGTCACCAACCATCACCTGTTTCCAACTGAGGTAATAGTTCCTCATGGTTGGACATATTTCCATGGTTGTTTGGAAATGAAGGATGCAGCTTCTATATTGGTGAAACTTGTTTACATCAATCATGTAAGTGACGCGAACTCACACACATCAAGGCAACGTGTGTGACATGATGTGAGTGATGCCAACTCACATCATGTAAGTACGGACACATGCACACACAAGGGGCTTCTTTTAATTTCCGTTAATCAGATCCAAGGCTTTTGGTTGGTTTGGGGTTATAGCAGAATATGCCCAATTTGCTATGCAATAGAACTGTACCTAGAACAAAGTAGTTGGAAAACTACACCTGTCCCTTAAGTATAACTGTATCAGTAGTTCTGTGGATTGCATCTAGCTGTTCGGTTAATTTTATCCATTTCATAAGGTATACTCAGTCAGCACTGACTCTAAGGTTTACTTGACAACATCAAGAACAATCTCTTATATCCTCTACAGTTTAATTGTAACTATGTGAAGAATGAAACAGTTACATAAGTGAAGGTAGAAATATTGGTTCCAAATTCTGACATAAGGCCAGCAAGTTCGTGGGATGGTTAAGTCAGTTACATCAAACCCCAGTACACAACTGGTATTTTTATTGACCCTGAAAGATTGGAAAGCAAGGTTGCCCTTGGCAGATTTTGAACTCAGAATGTAAAGATTAATGAAATGTTGCTATCATTTTGCTTGGCATGCTAATGATTCTGCCTGCTCACCACTTTAATTATAATAATAATAATCTTTTCTGCTAGAGGCACAACGTCTGAAATTCTTGGGGAGAGGACTAGTTGATTACATCAACCCCCAGGGCTCAGCTGGTACTTATTTTATTGGTCCTGACAGAATAAAAATCAAGATTGACCTTGTCAGAATTAGAACTCAGAATGTAATGATGAATAAAATGTCACTAAGCATTTTGCCCAACATGCTAACAATTCTGCCAGTTTGTCAACTTCAGTGAAGATAGAAATGTTCATTTTAATTCATTTCAAATTCTGACACAAGGCCAGCAATTTGAAAGAAGTGGGGAAGTTAATTACATCAACCCCAGTGCTTAACTGGTACTTATTTTGTCAAGCCTGAAAGGATAAAAGGCAAAGTCAACCTCGGCAGAGATGAATTATTTTTAATACAATTATAATTTTTGAGACCATAAACCTTGTGATATATCAGTCCTATCATAAATTTACTGCAGTGCCCAGCTTTGCTTGGCTTCAGTAATATTTAAAAAACAAAAACAATCATTTAAATTCACTATAATTTAGATAAATTGCTTTAAAAAACAGTTACTGAACATTTCAGCTTGTTTAGGGCCATTAATTCACTTTCAATTATAGCATATAAGCAATACAGAAAAAGGCTCAAGTCGAGATTCATTAACACGTGCAAAATAAAATCAAAAAATTAAAAACAAAAATAAAGAAATATAGAACCTAAATTTAAAGAAAAACAATTACAGTTGTTTTATTTTATTTTTTTGGTAACATATGTTCTTCATGAAAAATATTGTACTAATTTACATAATTACTCTAAATGAATTAGTTTCTGAACAGTAACTTTTCCCACTATTATTGTATTGGTTGTGATTATGAAGAATATAGAAAATAGAATATACAAGAATAAAGAAAATATCAGACTGACAAAAATTGTCATATGATTTATGATCTGCTTGAAAAACCTTCTTGTGTAAAATTTCAATTATTCAGGAACAAAACTGAGGCCTACGTTTTGGAACATACTTGCATATCTTCTCTTTTGTATATCAATCTATTTTGTCTATTGGTAATGCTTTGATGGATTTGATTATTGATTGTCAAGAAATATCTTCTTTGATATATTTTTAGGGTTTGATGTGTGGGTCCTTGTGTTGGTGTTTGTTGGCTGTGGCTCATCCTCATAACAAACCTAATGAGCACAGAGTTGAAATAAATTTCTTTGTTATTTAGGTAATTACAATATGTACATTTATAAATGAAAGTCTTCATGCTAGTTGCCAGTAGTGTATTCTAAGAAGGTGAAATCAAACTGAGCCGTGATTAAACTGTGAACAGAAGCAAATTAATGTTGCTGGAAAGGCAGGAAATAAGTTTATTCATCATTATTCCAGAAGTCCTTTTTACTCTATACTGAAACAAAGGAAAAAATTCATCATTGTAAGGATTAATTGCTTTTACTACGGTGAGCAATGCTCTGGTTTGATTATTGTGAGAGGTAAGGATGTGTGTCATCTTATAGCTTTCTCAACCTAAGCAGCTGATCTTGACAAAATTTCAATTTTATAACCCCTTTTGCATAGGAACAACCATGGAAATCCATAGAAAGTTCTACTGTTTGGATTGGTATTTCTGAAAGTTGATTGGTCAGTAATCAGAGAATGTTGCCCGAACTGCACTGTAGACAGCACCTAGCTATCAGTATTGCAAGGTTTCAATTCTAGGCCTCACAACATAGTACAGGACAATTCTGCATGCTTCCATGGCTAAACCAATAAGAGTATAAGTTCCCAGTGTGAATTCAATCAGATTCTATGTACACATCCAACATCAGACACAGGTTGATGATTGATAAACATACTGAATATATAAATATTGATTAGTAACATTGGCATAATGCCTCAAATTTTAAAGTAAGGATTAGTTTCATGTGTATCAGCTCAAGACCTTTCCATTAGAAACAAATGGAAACGTGCTATAAGTAATTATGTCACCAAATACTTGAAAAACATGTTTGAGTGGTTGTACTAAAAAACATTTTGGAGTGGTTGTTAACTACATCCTCCAGTAAGGAATATGTATAAGAACTCTCTCTCTCTCTCTCTCTTTTATTCTTTTACTTCTTTCAGTCATTTGACTGCGGCCATGCTGGAGCACCACCTTTAATCGAGCAACTCAACCCCGGACTTATTCTTTTGTAAGCCCAGTACTTATTCTATTGGTCTCTTTTGCCGAACTGCTAAGTAACGGGGACATAAACACACCAGCATCGGTTGTCAAGCAATGCTAGGGGCCAAACACAGACACACAAACACACACATGCATATATATATATACATATATATGATGGACTTCTTTTCAGTTTCCGTCTACCAAATCCACTCACACGGCTTTGGTCTGCCCAAGGCTATAGTAGAAGACACTTGCCCAAGGTGCCATGCAGTGGGACTGAACCCGGAACCATGTGGTTGGTAAGCAAGCTACTTACCACACAGCCACTCCTACGCCTAACTGAGCAGAATTTTAAAAATTATTTGACCCTTGAGAGCCAACAACATTTATATCCTGGTGAAATAATATAAACACCACCAGGGTTGACCAAGCTCAAAATGCCTTCATAGAAGTTACAACAATATTTATTTCTGTATTGGAGCAGCTGGTCTTGGAAAACTAAAGACAAGCAAAAGTAGAAACTATTGCTTAAAAAACTTTTCCATGCCTCGACAGCAGGAATACTACGGTATGAAGATCAAGTGACATAAGTGCTGTTTGAAATAGTAACATTCACAGTGTGTTTTATTTTTAAATCATTTTATCATTAACGAAGAGTTAATAGGAGGAAATATTATTATAGAATTATAATTCTCTTACAAATTTTCTCCTATAATTTGCAACAGACATTGAAAGTAGAATTCTATATCATATGGACTTTATGGAATGAAAGTCTGAAATTTCTTACTAGACTAAATGGAATTTATCCTGAAAACAGTCTGCAGTTAATTCTCAAGAAAATTCGTTTACTTGGCTTTGTAATACTATCTTTATTTTACTCTGTATAACGTTTTTGAAGTACATAGATGTGTGTGTGTGTGTGTGTAGTCTTGCTTATAGTATCTTTAAGCTTCATTTACTTTTATGCAAAATATGAAACAATGATATTTATTGTTCCATAGAAAATACTGCAGTATATATTTCATGTTTTAGCTAAAGACAGTGATAAGTTTGCCGAGATAGCATTGTGATATCTCTATCTCTATAATAATAATAATAATAATTTCTCACATAATTGCCAGACTGCAGACTTCAAGGCAGAAAAGGAAATAAGGTGAACTGAGTTAATAATCTTTTGTTAAAGATATTACCAACATAAGTAATATGGCTACTACAAGAAAATGAAACTGATTTGGTTTCTCTCCTGCAAGGAAAAGGAAAGATAAATACAACCAGCCATATATCCTTTGAAAGATTAATCTTTCAGAAAGACATTTTTCTTCTGCCTTTTTGCATAGCTTTGACCCCATTAACAAATCTACAGAATAAAACCCACATTAGTTACAAATATTATGGACAAATTGCAAATCATCTTTTCTCTTTGGTTGACTTAACACTGTTTATAGGGTATAATATGCAACTAGAGAAAGTATTAAAAATTATACATCAATTCAGAAAAATATAAAAACAAGAATGTTTCTAGACAAATTTGTGAAAGCAACAGCATGAAAGGAAAAGTCTCTGGTCAATACCCTACATGAATTGGCAGTCAGGGAGAAAGCTAACTTTAGCTCTGGGTTGAAAGCAGAAATAGAAAGCCTGATGGTAGATGCAAAGGATTAATGCCAAACCATTAATAACTATAAGAATAAAGTAATATAAAAAACAGTATCCAGTGCATATATTGCCATCAGTACTGTGATACAATTGATTATGACATTTATTGTTACACAGTCCTTTCTAACTCCAACTGTATTCACTGACACAATCAAGTCAGCAGCTAACTCCATTGCGTAATATTCTGACACTTCAACATAAAAATAGATAAGATGAGATATAAGCATATATTAAACATGGTATGTTTAAAACTGCTTGGCTACACTAATGTGGGATATGTGTGTCCAGTTTGACAAGGTGATCAAAGCAAACTGTTGCTATAATTACCAAGGACAGGATAACAAGTTCTTTTCTTGGAAATACAAATCCATCTCTTCTGACTAAAACATTGCCTGGAAGGAGGTTGAGAATCTATCAAAGTACATGGAACTTGAAATTAAAATAAGTGGATTATTAGGTAATGTACTCATAAAAGTACTTAAGACTACCCATACAATATTTAGAAATAGCTGAAACTGATAAGATACAACAATATGTTGGCGAAAATTAGAAATGGAGAAAATTAGAAAAGTGTACTACAGGAGAGTTGGACTAATAATATTAAACATTAATTCATTGCTAAAAATAAAATGACAAGTATAATTATACTAGACAACCCAGTCATAAACGACAGCTTCAATTAAATTGGTAGTTAACTGAATTGATGAAGTCAGAGTGATAGCAGAGATAGGTTGTACTTACCCCATACACATGGAGGATGGAGTCTGACATAAATAGAAAAACTAATACAAATTAACAAGAGTGGGATTACAAAAGTACTTGGAATAAAACAACAAAAAATTGATTGAAGTAATAAGGAAACATGAAAAAACAACAAAAAACTTTTTTCCCTCTATAAGGAAAAAATAAATTACAAAATGTAAACTAGCTACACTGATGAAAACTATTTATAGAACAAAGCAACAGAGAGATTTTAGAACTTGCAACAGAAACGTTTTTACACACAAGAAAAAAAAATCAATCAATTACAGAAATTTGAAAATATACTAAAAAACGAAAAAAATTGAACAAACAACGCCCTCCCCTCAATCATAGCTAATCCCTCACAAGTTTCAATAAAGGAAAAATAAATAAGTCACGGCAAAGAATGACTTGAAGGCTCTGGACTAAAAGCAGAAACAAGTCTGACTTTAGCTTCACAAAATCAACGTTTAAACACAAATAGCTACAAAAATAAAGAAAGTGAACAGCTAACATTAAGTGCAGACTTTGCAGTTAGTACAATGAGGCAGTTGATAAGGCTACTTATGGGTGCTCAGTTCTGTGTATTTCCACAGATATGATCTAGTTGGTACCGGTGTTTACTTATCAAAGAATAACATTTTGACATGAATACATATAAGAAGTGAGATCATAATCACCTGGGACATACCTGCCCTGACTGTGAGAGATCAACAAAACAGACCCGATATAATTACCATGGATACGAAGAAAATTTTTCGTGGATTGAAGAGCATATCAATCTCTTCTAAATAAAATATCACCCAGAAGAAAGTAAGAAACTGTCGAAATACACGGATTTTGAAACTGAAATAAGCAGGATTCTGAGTATGAAAGTAAAAACAATATCCCAAAGAGATATAAAAAAAATCAAAACTCTCACTCAGGGTCACAAAGGAGAGCTGAGTGTAGAAGACAAGTTTACAAATAAGAAAAGGAGATGGTGAGAGACATTATGCAATATATGATTGGATGTATTAAGATTCTAGAAGTACATATATTTGTACAGAAATAAATAAAATATGCACAAGATATAATAGAAGGGAATAACACGTACAATGTACTAGATAGGTTGGGTTGCTGCATTCAACAACCCTATTCATGAACTATTGTTCATACTGAGCACAAATGCAACAAAATATACAGTTAAGCACTTTTGGTATTCAAAAATTACGATGTTTTGGGGGATATACCCTTTTTAGTTCATTGTTAAGACTTAGTTTTATTGTTATGGATAACCTATCTTTTGCATGTTGCTAGTATTCTGAAAACAAATTGTTTTTGTGTCATTCTAACTCTTTGGAAATCCATGGCACCAAATATACATCATTTTGTCAGTTAATTGCTTGAATTTTGGCAAATCTGTGTTCATCTGTCTCCCATTTTTGGTAAAATTGTCTTTCTGAGAAGTGAGTATCAGTGTTGTTTTAAAGAAATTACTCATTCTTGATTGTTTCTGGCTTTATGTTGAGTTTATTTTCCCTGAGATTTTCCCTCTTTTTTTGTCTTAAAAAATTTTCTCTGACTATTTGTAGATTTGCATGTGCAACTATCAGTTTTTTTCCTTTCGTTCACTGCATAACAATGGCATGGATAGCAGTATTTGGATATGAGGTAATTATGCATTTATTTCTTAAACTGCTGCCATCCCTAAGTTCTAGAGATTATTGTTCCTTTTACTATCTCAATTGATCTTTATTTTCATTTCAGTTCCAAGTTGATTTTTACTTCACCAAATGTAGCAACTGCTTGCAAATAGAGAAACAGGTTCTTACCAGCAATGGTTATAGCTCTTTGAATGTTTTCTAAGCTTTTATTTCTTTATCTAATATGCTTTTGGAAGACTTATCTCTATCTCCATAATTGATTAGCTCACATAGGTAACAACTCTTGACTACTATCAACTACCAATTATTTTAATGGCTTGATTTCATCAGTGCACTTACTGCTATGATTACTCCTCTTCATGCAAAGTACTTCTTTTCTTACAGTATGCCTGATATCTCACTGCATCTCTTGTATAACCTTAATTTACACTGGGTACCCATTATAGAAACTATACATGAGTGAAAAACAAACGTGACTAAACAAAGTATTACTCTACAGTACAAACTTAGTGAGATCATTATTTCGTATGAATTACTTTTACACTACCAGGGCAAAAACAAATTATAAAATAAAGAAAATAAGGGATATATATCTCTTTTGCAATATTTTCCCATTACGTCCTATCGACCAATAGTAACTCCACATAATTCTACTGTCCAATCAGTGTTTTGGCTTTTTATTTAGACTCTTCTGCACACCATACATTTTAACTAAAAACATGTCATTTTCCATTTATCATCACAATAATCCAAAATTTGTCAATATGTATATATATATATGTATATACATACATATATATATATATATATATATATATATATATATATATATATATATATATATATATGTGTGTATATATATATATATATATATATATATATATATATAGATATATATATATATATAGATAGATAGATAGATAGATAGATAGATAGATAGATAGATATACATATATATACATATATACATACATGCATACATAAACATGTATTTATGTGTATATATATATATATATATATATATCAGTAGTTCATATATCCCAAAAAGAAGCACACTCACAATATCTCAGTTGGTAGAGTGGTGGACCATAGATAGTTATTTATTTTGTTTATATGTATGCATATTTGTATGAATGTATGTATGAATGTTTGTATGCATGTATGTAGATAAGTAGATGAGCAGAGAGACAGTCAGACAGAAATAGATGGATATACATTTATTTCAGTGTTAAACTAGAGAGTAAAAATAGCATCAACCTACATTTAATGGAGATTGCTTCACATGGAAAAAAGCAGGGGGAGAGGTATATAAATATGGTCTTTTCCTGTAGTTTGATACACTATGCATAAAGAATATATAGCAGAAACATTGAAGCTGATGAGAATTAATGGTTGCCAAAAGGTAATCAGTTATAGTCGAGAGCCTATTGCCATACGATGACTTTCTGATTGTATATCAGTTGTCAAAAGAACTCTAGTTCTTTCTGCATTTGTCATATATACATATATATACATAGATGTATCTGGAATACTTATTTACTGCAGCCTTAATATATTATGTAAAAAGAAGTTCAGGTTTCAAAAGACCAGTTTTCTTTCTTATATATTCTCCTTACAACAAACACATAAGATATCAAAGATATATATACTTAAATTCCATCATAATTATTTATTATGAAGGTATGATATCACAGCAATTATATGTTCAAATCTTGTTAAATGAAAAATACATAAAATGCCTAGTTTTAGAAATGTCAGTTATATAGTTCAAAGTTCATGTAAAAATGAACAGAGCTTATACTGGTTTCTGATAATGAACATGACTGACCTTTTCTTCTTCCCAGTTATGTCAAGAAATATGCTCTCAATAACAAAAACAATGCAGAATTCAGAATTTATAATGGTTTAGAGTGGATAAAAATAGTTAGCAAGAAATGATTATCTGGAGACAAAGAAATTTTATTTCAATGACCTATTTTATTTCAGTAACTACAAGAGACAACTCTGGTTGTGTTCTTGTATTATTCTGACCTCCTCTGCAAAGCATAGTATTAATACAACTTTTTGAGGTTGTGATGGGAGAATCATTTAGTAAAAATGCTATACTGCTCACAGGTGAATGAGCAAAAATAGTTAAAGTTGACCTCGGCTGGAATTGAACTCAAAATGTAAAATATTGCAGAAATACTGCGAAGCATTTTGTTCATCTCTTTAACAGTTCTGCCATATCACTGTTTTAATAATAATCATAGAAATGTTAACAAGAACAACAACTATATTATGGGTGGATTAGGAGATGAGGGTTGAGGATAAGATGGAAGAAGAGGTGGATAGGATGGGGGAGAGGGGAGGAGAGGGGAGGAGAGGAGGAGGATTTAGACAATGGATTGATAGAAAGATTAGTGTGTCTAAGAAAATATCTTGTAATATTCCACTTTTTTATATATTGAATTTAAATTACTTTCTGGTCAATTCTCTCTTTTGTTCCTTCCTTTTAGTTTAGTGGTCAATAATATGAGGCACCAGTTATGAACTGGGGTAACTCCACATAATTATATACATTTATTTCAGTGTTAAACTAGAGAGTAAAAATAGCATCAACCTACATTTAATGGAGAATGCTTCACATGGAAAAAATCAACCCCACTTACCCAAAATTTAATGCTATTACAATCTTGTTTATCAAAGGTTTATTTTCTTCCTTTAGATTTTTTTATACAAAAATTAGGTCTGATTTTAGACATTTTAAATTCTTTGTACACATATATACATATATATATTATTCGAAATATATAGTATTAAACATCCATCACAACTGAAATTACCAATCGATTTTGTGTAAAGGATACAATGGAGTGTTTGGTAACAATCTGATTATATAACATTATACTCATCAGAGTTAACTGATATGGAAGGGGACTATGGAGAGAGAGCAGACGCCATATTCCCTTCCATAGTAGCTAAATTTGTGTAATCGGATTGTTACCTAACACTCCATTGTATCCTTTACATGAAAGCAATTGCTAAGATCAGCCATGATGGATATTTAATACTATATATTTTGGATAATATACCCACTGTACTGAAAGATATATGAGTGCATCTTTTCCCTGACTTATGGTCTCTAAGATAACTCACACATGTATATATATATATATTTTCCTGATGAAGGCCAGTTTACAGGGTTACCCATCCATAAAGGGTGTAACTTTATGGCATATCTTCAGATCCCAAAACCTGTTGGCCTATGACCTCTTTGAAATATATATATATATATAATATTTTGGACTAATGGGTATATGTCAATTAGTGTGTTAAGTAAAGCACATTCACAGTTTGGGCTACCTGGTGTCATCCACAATTGGGATATATTTGCTCTGCATCTACATCAGTGTTAGTTGAGATAATAATTGAAGGAAATGAAGATAGACATACACACACACACACACACACACACACACAAATGTGACTGCGTGTGTATCGTTGACGATTTTTTTCCTCCATCTTCCCTTCCTTCGATCTTTCCTTTTCCTATGTTTCTGACGAAGAGCTCTGCTTGAAACGTTAAATCCTCCTTCTTTCTTTCCTTTCCTGAGCGTTCAATAACACTATACTTGTTCCACGTCCTCGCAACTTTATATACATTTATATATGTATGTATATATAACTACATATCCTTTATTTTTTACTTTATAATTTACAAATAGCTACAAGAGACACCTTCAAGAAATTTTTTAATGGAATCAAGCACACACGTACACTTACCAAATGTTTAAAAATAAACAGGAATATTGTACAGCAAGGGAAACATTTTAAAATGAAAAATATATGTTTCTGTTGACAATGACACTAATACGAATAATTTCAGTAACTTTTTGACAACATACTCACTCTTATAAATGCATTGCAAAAAGTCTCATCTCAGCTTTCAGAATCTCACCTGCAGTTTTAAAAAACACAAAACAAAAAAGAAAAAAGCTAGAGTATTAATGCTTTAGTTATGAAGTAGATTTAGATGTTTTTTGCATTTTTGCTGAAGCTGGAAAACAGTGATAAACAAAGCCATAAATCTTTCAGAGTTTTAGAAAAATATTTCAGTCTTGCACACAATGAGTACAAACATTAATAATGGCACCTGGCTTTGTGTTGAACATCAAGAACAATATGGTTGACAACAACACAATACACATGCACATACTTTATCAAATGAAAGTGAGTGAACACTAACCAAATAATATTATTCAGACAAAAAAGCTTTGGATATGAAACGTTTTGTGGAAAAAACTAAAGCATAGCAAGATTCCATTCCATTCACATGTACATATGAGAACCTTAACAAACTCTGATACTAGCAAGAGAAACTCTGATACTGAAAGAGAATCTTCAAATTAAGTAATACATTCTTAAAAATTAATTTTACCTGATTGTGCTTTCTTCATAAAATATAGTCTCTTGGCAACTTTTTAATGCTAAAATAAACAGGATTGTAGTATTCTTTTGAAGAAACGATTCCATTCATTTGTGGATAATTCTCTTTATTAGTATCCCCCTTGTAAGACTCCAAACTAAAAATGACAGATATTTCACGGAAAAGGTTAGGCACAACAAACAGAAAAATCATCAAGTGAATTGAAAAGAAAATGAAATCTGGTAACATAATTGACATTTAAGGATAAAATTAGTAGGAAAATCTACTCAGTTCCTGTGAACACATCACCAGACAGACTTCAAAAAATTATGAGTGTAGTGATATGCTCAACTCCAAAGTGGGTATGCACCTCTGACTATTTGGTAACCTAAAGTTGTTTTGGACTACAACAATTGTGTAAGGTGAGTCATCAAAAGTGACTTGGATATTGATATTTGACAAGTGTCAGAGTAAAATACTGAACAAAAATAACAGGTATTATTTCGTAAATGTTAGTGATTGATTCATGTTGGCTCTTTGTTACAACTTCTTGTCCATGACAAAAATTGCAGACTACTGCATACACCTGATCACAAAAACATAAATTTCACAACTTATGAAGTAAACATTGCCTCATGAAAGTCACTGTTAGCTCTCACTGTGCATGCAATCATGTACTGCCATCTGTTGGTGTGTTACAGAAGTAGTTTGAGAGCTCTTTGATACCACCTCATATACTTCTTTTTTGGATTTTATCTAATTTACTTATTGTAAGAAATGAATGGAGATGAATATTTCAAGATCTAAAATATGCAAGTGTTCTGACAAAATTTACATAACAGTTTTACTTTTTTAAAAAGTTTGTAGATAGGTCTTCAGTATATGCTCTTCCAGAAAATACATAATTCTTTGTGATTGTTGCAGACAGTTCTCTACTATATTGTCTGAATGTTTTTGACAATATACAATGCTAAACTTTGATATTATTTACAACCGCTCAGAGATTGTCATGCTGTTGTACACAAAAGATGAAAGAAAATTTGCAAAATTTGGCTCTTTTGATACATTATTTCCACCGATCACAAGCATTAGATTTTCACCAATCAAAGAACCACATTGGTACACACATGAGTTTAATTTAGACTTCTATTTTTTAAAGTCAATGGAGTCTTCTTTTGTGCATCAACATTGTTCTTCCAGTCTTTTCAAACTTAATAAATATTCTAGAATTCTGACTTTTTGAGAGATCATCGTACTGTGACAAGGCTTTATGCTCAGCTGCACCACACACTGTGAAAAGAAAATTCACACTTGACTTTCATTCATTTTCCTTCACTTAGACACATTTAAAGACGACAACAAACACATTTAATGCAGGCATATGTTCTTATCTCTATCCCTCTCTTTCTCTCATTGAGTTTAATTTACATAACATAAATATAAATATACATACTCATACATAAACATTCATATGTTATTACAACCTTTGTTTAACAGGCATTCATACTGGATAATCCTATTCATGTTTTCTACATGCATGCTGGTTGAGTAACAAGAATAAATATTACATTGATAATTAACACATATTCTTGATCTTAAATTTATCTGGCAATAACCATTTATAACCACTCTCTTCTCATTTGAAAATCATTTATAACCACCCTCTTCTCATTTGAAAACCATTTATAAACACCCTCTTCACCATTGAAAACCAAATACTTTAAATACTAAATTTTTTTTTATGTCTCATAAAACTGGTTAGCTTTAGTGCAGAAGCACTAATAAGATTGCTCTCTGGAGACAAAGAGCATTCCCAACTGACTTTCCTACTTCTCTGCACAACTATGCCAATGTTCCTTACTGTTATCTCACCTTGCTGAAGCAAGAGCAATTGACAGTCACAACAATTAATGTTTTAGAAAATAATGTAGAAAAAAATTCTTTGGGTGTGAAGGTGAAAAAACAATTTAACATCAAAATGTTTATTGAATGAATGTTCTGCTTTTAAGTGATCTTATACATTTTCAAGAATGATGTTTCTGTTAAATAGATTAAACAAATTATGTATAATTCTAAATTAAAGTTCCACACAAATTGTATTTGGAGACAACCAATATCATCCAACTGAGCTATTTTCTAACTGAAGAATATGAGTAATCCTCATACAGGTGTTAGTCTATAATCACCTGACTCATAAAAAGTTTCTTTTAAAAGTGTCTACTGCAATACATCAAAGACAAAATTTACATCCATCTTATAAATGGAGAATTTTAGGTTTTACATCAGTGTCAAGTTGACTGTGAAGAAATAGGAATTGTATTTAGCCATGGCAAATGAAAATTATGAGAAATTTGCTGAAAAGACATTTTGGTAAATGTGATATTAAACAGAGAAAAAGAAATAATCCTCCCCTATTCAGAACGCAAATTTATACGTACTTTCTGAGAAAGTATATGCATATATGTAGTGCCACAAAATTTAGCACCTTTTTTCACCTAGTCATCTGTAGATCTACTTTTAAATCTAGCTGCATGGAATAATTGGAATATCCATTATCCCTTCCATGAAAAGCCAATATTGATTGGTATCAAGTGTAGGCACAAGGCCACACATTTTGGAAGAGGTTCTTATTTTATCGATCCTGGAAGAAATAAAGGCAGTGTTGATCTTGGCTAGTTCCAAACACAGAAAGTAAGGGATGCAACTAAATGTAGTAAAAGTATTTTATCAGTGACTGTACAATTTATGCCAAATCATCACAATTGAAAAATTAATTTCTAATCCAGACATATAGGGTTACAAACATAGGGCAAAGAGTACAGGTAATTATATCAAACAAATACTTTACTGACTCTTACTAGTTAATCTGGAAAGGCAAATTTAAAGTTAAATTTAAAGTTGAGATGAAAAATCAGGTTAAAAGGGTCACAACAAAATACCACAAGGTATTTTGACCAGCACTCTACTATTTCCACCAAACCACAAGCCCTGAAAAAGCTAGTATTAATATTATCAATCTACCTGCCAATCAGTTATATTACCTTCATGATCAAGCATGCTAATAAGTTTCTACTATCTTACCTCATAAGTAATGGTTTTCATTTTGTACTGCAATGAGCTATAATTGAAATATTTTACACATAGATTGAGTCATTATATCAAAAGAAATGGTCATGATTATCTTTAATAATATCACTTGTTTCTATGAAGTGTGATCGATATTTCTTACTTTGAGATACAAAGTACTGAATTGGCAGTGACATTAGAGTGTTGGATGAAATACCTGGCAGATTTTGTCGTGGATATTTATGTTCAAAGTTTAAATACTGACTACAGATTCAAATTCCAACTTAACTTAGCCAAGTTAAGTTATCTAGTCATGGGACAAAACTGATCATGAAATTCCAACAAGGCTTGAGAGTACTTGTCTCTGAAGTTGAATAATAACAATCACTGAATACTTTTGAAATATATGTGCAATTTGAGCATGATTTATTTACTTAAAGTGGTTCATTTTAAATATAAAAGGCATACATTGCTGCTAACCCAAACATGCAGAGAGATGCAAGGAGCAACAAAGCTTGTGTCTAAGTTAGTATTTTCCTTATATTCATTACATCAACTATTGTACATCAATAGTTACACCTCCATAGTAATGCTAATAATAAACGAACTCTCAAACCATTTAAAAAAATTTCTTAAACTGTAATAAACCACAAATGAATTTTCCAACTAGCATTTATCTTATAACACCTATTCTTAATAATTCTTGGCACTTCAAAAACAATACTCTCATGGGAAAAAAATTACAAAATTGAAAACTTGGAAAACCTTGAAGGAAACCTTATGTTTGAGTAACAATACTCTAAGCAATTAAATATTTAGTGGTTGTTGCAACTTTCACAATCATGATACTTATGCTTGCCAATAAGTTTTTCACATATTGATAATCAAGGCATTATAAAGATAGCTATATTAATATAAATAGATGAGTGATTGCTAACTTAGACTAATTATTACTAAATCAGAAATAAGTGATTGAAATTCTCTAGTAACATAACTACCACCCTGTGTCTGAATGTTTCTAGCTTTGTATTAGATACAAATGATTTAAATACCTCCTGAATCCTGATAACCACTAAAAAATTAATGCTTGATTCTATTTTCACTATCAATATTGTTGCTTTACAGTCCCTGTGTTAGCACTGGTAAAACAGATTTATTATCAAAACCAACCTAACTGAAAAAAATAATTTATTTTTTCATTGCTTTTCTAGGGTTAAAATATTAAACATGCACTTCCATAATTTAAGAATAAGTGTGTTGTGAAAGAATTTTGGCTGTTATTTATAGCAGTTTAAGTGAGCCACTATTACTCCCTCATTGACTTTGTTTAGTATCTCACAGTGTTTAGCAGATGTGAGATAAATAGCCACATGAACAATATGTTGGTTCATCTAGAATAGTGGTGGAGAACCTGCTCCTTTAATACTGTAAGCAGCATTTTTAACCTCTAACTGTAAAAGTCTACCTTTTGCTTAATAAATCTGTTTCATTTGTTTATATATTATTAAATTTATTCCAGTGTATTTAAATTCTTCAAAACTTCATTAAATATCAGCTCACATTTTTAGCTCTTTCTTAGTTCTTAAATATTGCAATAAATTTTATCCAATTAGTGTAATTACAATTGCCTTTTAAATTTATAAAATGTCTTTAATGTTGCCTTTTTAGATTATATTTAATTCAATATGGTATTAAAATATAAAATGTTTTCCTAGCCTAAACTATAATTTACAGATCACAGTGTACAAAATTAAATCTGTGGTCCAAATTATTTTAAAAAACCCATCAAATTTTCTGAACTTAATTTGAATACAGCTCACTTGAATTGATGCTCTAATATCATAATTACTTGACCACTCAACCATCTTACTCCTCTCCACTTTGAGTTGTAATGGAGATATATACAACATATTCAATCAAATGTATATATCAACCAAATGCTAAGTCTGTATCATATAGTACTCAATAAAAAATATTGGAAAAAAATGAAAAATTATCTTTACTCTTGAGCAAACATAGTTTCATATCAAAATTATCTGTAGTCATTTCCTCCGAATTACTGATTGTAATGTCGACCAATAATGGGCTTTTCTCAAATAGTAAACAAACATGAAATTTTATGCATCATAAAAATAATCTGTGACCTGGATACACCTATATGATTATACAATCATAAACTGGACAATTTCTCTTGAATAGCTGCAAATTTTAAAATTCAATATTCACAAGTGGAACAGTTTATTGGGATTTATCAGAAAGCAGTTCATTGATTATTTCATTGACTTAATAGTTGTTTGATGCCAGATATTTCCAGCTATCAATATTTAATTCTTTTGAGGTATGTGTAGTCAATGTTTTCCTATTGTCTATGTGTTGATAGTGATATATATAAAAGTGAGCGATCTGAAGAAAATCAGATGAATTCATGTGTGTAAATATCATTGAAAGACATAAAATAAATTAAAATAAAGTTGTAATGTTAAAAGTAGTATGTTCACAGTTTTCAATGCAAGATCAAGGTTATGATTACACCCTAGAAAACTATAATATAGATTTAATAAAGATGAAATATATACACAAGTTATGCAAAGTAATTGACAAATAATAATAATAATAATAATAATAATAATAATAATAACAACAACAATAATAATAATGATGATGATGATGATGATGATGATGATGATGATAATGAACATTTAGAATATTTTATTGCAAAATATTCTTTATTGTGATTTAACTCTTAAATTGATAGACAGTCCACTAAAATACTGTGTACGTGTATGTATGCATTTATATGTGTTTGTACATGTTTATATATATGTACATATATACTCACACACAAGCATATCGGTGTGTGTGTGTTTACATGTGATGTGTCTATGTGCTTAATTTAGGTTTGTATTATATTATTAGTAAAGCTTCCATAGTTTTTCTAATGCTTTTGTCGAGTTCTTCATGAAATTTTAGTTTTGTCAACAAGTATTTTCTGTCCAATTTTATTTTGTATTCAGTATTATAATGAGCTGTGATAGCTTCTTATTCCAAATGCTTGGTCAACTGGGGAGAAAACATCAAATTAAGGTGTACAGAAAGGAACAATTATTTAACTGTTTGGTAATGTATGTATGCTGGCAGAAACGTTAGCATACAGGGCAAAATGCTTAGTGGTATTTCGTCTGCTGCTACGTTCTGAGTTCAAATTCTGCCAAGGTCGACTTTGCCTTTCGAGGTCAATTAAATAAGTACCAGTTATGCACTGGGGTCAATATAATCGACTTAATCTGTTAAAAAAATTTTTTTTAAAGTAAGGTAGTAGTATATTAAACCAAGTCTGGTGATTTATTTTTCCTTATTTTACTGACTCCAGAAGTAGGAAAGGTAATGGCAAAATCATACTTAATGGGTTTCCAAAAAAAAAAATTGTTAAAGACTATCTAAAAACTACAAGGAACTTTGTAAGGAACTTTGTCTGGCACTCTAACAATTCCACCAATCCACCATCCTGATGTGTAAGATGCAATAATTGTTGGAGATCTTTCCTGAGTCAATATAGTAAGTTCAGTGTTTTTGCATGTCTTAGAATTAGAAAATGTCAATAAATATTACAATGTTAAAAATAAGAAATACTTAAAGAATTAAATCTTCAAATAAAATGTCTTCATTTCTTTCTTTAAAAAAAAATAGAAAAAATTATTTTTTATTATTGTTGTTAATACTATTATTGCAATTTAGGTGTACTTCTTACACACAAAAATTATATGTTATTTGTTAAATTTTATTGGGAATTGTTTTTTAGACATTTGTTTCATAATACAGTAAGTAGGATTAATTGCAAGCTTTGACAAACTGAAATATAAGTTAATACAACAAATGAAGGAAAATAATGCATTTTAAATATTTTTATCCTAGAAGATTTCCCACCCATCTATTCTCCACCCATCACTCTCCTTTCTCTCTCTCTCTCTCTCTTTCACTTTCTTTCTTTCTCTTTTTCTCTCTTTCGCTTTGTCCATGACAATAACAGAAGTCTTTCACCCTGTGGATTATTTCAATCCTTAGATGAGATCAGAAAATTGCTTTAAGGCTTGGGAATAATTTTATGTTGTTCTTTAATTTTGAATGAAAGGTTGCAGACATGTTTGTGAATGTTTACATCTGCCAAATCACCATCAAAGATTGATTCTGCCACTTTTAATTCTCATTCATTTTCCCTCTATATACATCTACATATCTCTCTAATCTATTTAATAAAACTACAATTGTAAATAGATTTTAAACATTACAATTTGAACATTTTTCGAAATTATTGTAAGTTTTGAAACATTTTATACCTTTGTGTTGATTTTGAAATTTTAGAAAAAATATATTCAAATCATGAGAAACTTTTAAATCCTGATTGTTTACAATTTCTAAAGCAGTAAACTTACAAGGAGCTGAAGTCTTATATCATAAATTACTAGCTCAAACAACAAGTGAGAGCAGTTAAATTCATACTAACCTAATATGTATTCATTGCAAAAAGACACAATTTTTGAAATACTTAATTTGAAATGATACTTCTAAGAAAATATTCAATTATATCAGAAGTTCTTGTGTTAACAAATATCAGCTTGCCTCAAAAATATAATTGAAAATTTTTTGCACTTCCACTTAATTAATAATGAGACAAAAGAGAGTTTGCATCTGTGTAGTCTATCTTTCTTCGCCATTGAGTTAGCTATGTTCAAAAAGATTAAAACTATCTTAAACACAGCGATTTGTGTAATCCATTTTCAATCCTCACAGCACCTACCACAACACTGGTAACTACTTTCACCCTCTATGTGAAGCATTCCATTATATAATTGTAATGTTAATGAATTAATTCATTATATAAAAATCAAATGAAATACTTCCTTTTGAAAATGCCTTACATTTTTTAATTAGGTGTATCCTGATATTTTGATTTAATGCCTACAATCCTTGATTATCCTGCATTTTGGTTGCTTCATAAAAATAAACATTTGTTGTAGATTATGCCTTGCTTTTGAAGTATAAATTATAGAACAAAATGTAAAGTAAATTCTTTGTTTTGACAAAGCAATACAAAATTAAAATCAAAAATAATTATATCCATTGGTTTCAGGATACAAAGAATCATGTTTGTTATATTTATGGCTGTCACTATAACATGTCCTAAATAGCCAATACTACACAGCTGTAAATATAGTAAATGTGAATAAATGGGAAGAATACTTGTGCATATGTGTGTGTTTTGGTGTACAGATAGTTCACACCTTGACATAACAAGATTAGAAATTCAATCAAAATAAATCAGTAACTTAGTGTGATGTTACAACAAATTATAGAGGAAATAGTGTAGTAACACCATTATAGTCATTTGGTATTACCCTATTGTGTTAAGGCTTTTTACTTTGTAAATTTATTGTTATTTCATTTCTCTGTCTTCCTTGGCCTTTTTGCCTTTCACATTAATCAACGGTCCTTGCAAATCAAGGTATTTTCTCATTTTCTTCTGTTTTTATTTCACCACTGAACTGTGTCTGTTGTCTATATATATGATTAAGAAACTTTCTGGTGGTACTGAGTGTATCTCACTATGTACTAAGTTGTGTTTTAGACAAAAAGGCATGCAGATCCATAATCAACAATATCGGCAGAATAGAATATGGAGATAATTGTTTTAGAAGCTAGTGTTTCTTTTTTAAATTCAGGACCTCTTCCTCAGACAAGGAACACAAGTGAAACATCATAAAACACTTTTGAAATAATTTCAGCTTTATTCATTCCAGTGTATTTTACAAGGCACTGCACACACACACACACACATGTATATTTTCGAAACCACAAAGCCTATATGCAACCACCTACAGGCAAATAACAACATGCTGTATAATCCCAACCGATCAAACCTGAGTTTATTGAATGAGATACCATTTGAAACATCACCTGATGAGACACGTATGCACTGAAGGATGCACAATAGCCAGTTGTATAGTATATCATCCATGAGGGGCAAATGCAAGAGGAATTGAAACAATCGTTGTGATTAACAAAGAATCTCATGAATTCCATTTTCTGTTTCTCTCATTTGTTACATACACACACACACACACACATATAGGCTAACAGAAATACCTGGCACTGCTCAAGATTAAAATGGCATAATTTGTATGTATATTACAGTTATGTTGAAACAGGTGATACAGTAAAGTGCAGCATTAATAACTAATCATTTGTGGAGTAAATAGTGGGCTAATTCGACTAAGTGACATGTCATGTATCTGTTTGGAAGATTCCAGGCCCTAACCTGTCATGGAAAATTTGTCGGGGTATGTGATTTTTGAATGCACCGAAAAGCTGTCAGTGGATATAATCTCCTTTGTGATGGTCGATGCTGTGTCTAACATGACCTATCATCTGACGTTTTGACACCTCCTTCAGGTTTGTTGTCCTACATTACTCATAAAGCAAATTTGGAAGAACTTTGGTTGTTCATTTGTGAGTAATAGGGAACCAATGAGGTGACAGATTTGCCCTTGAACTTTGAATGTTGGCATAAATCCATGCTCAAACTATCTCCTTAGATGCACCAAAAGATGTCATTTAAAATGCAGAGTTGTATTGTCTGATATCGTTCAGAAAATCTTTTGACTGGATGGAAGTGCCTTACAGAAGATTCATAAGAGGTTGACCAGGAGCTGATAGTGCTGACAATCTTACCTTACCATCTGAGCATTAGTTTCATTTGGAAATTTTAAAGCTTTGCAGAAATGACAATTTCAGTTTTGTACACCAATTTGGACATAATTATCATTTTCATAAAAAAGTGAAGAATCATATCTAAAAGCAGCTCCAGAAGTTGCAATGAATGAATTTGTACATGAGAGCTATTCTGTTGGACTTCTGTCTAATCATTAAAACGTCGTTTTAATGATTCAGCATTTAGAGTTGCAGCATGCTTTTGCTGTATTGAGACTCCATCTGATGTGCTGCAGCATGATGTGTTTGCTGATCTTGGGAAAGTCTCATCTCCCTTCTGTCTTGAGGCTCTATTTGATGTGCTGCAGTGAGCCTTTGCTGATCTTGAGACTCCATCTAACAGGCTGCAGCATACCTTTGCTGATCTTGAGAAACTCTCATCTCCCCTTTCTCTTGAGACTCTTGCCTTCAGTTTTCTACAATCCTGCTTGCTTTATACTTGTTTCCGGAAAGATTACAACTTTTCTTTGGTGTTGTATATTTTCAATATAGTAAATAAAAAATTATGAACATAGAAAACATTATACAATAATCTCTATTTTTGTAAGCTGTTGTATGTCTTTATTTTTGTATGCAGTGTAAATTAACCAAATACAAGAAAATTAACCAAATAGAAGCACATGCACCTGCTAATTTAATGGTAAATGCCACAATAATTATTATAGACAAATTTCTTGTTTATATATGTATATATATATTATAATAAATTAGAGACAAAACCACTATTATGCAAATCAAATAAAGAAAGACTTAAGCCAATACATAAAATAATTTATATAAATTAAAATTTAACAAATGAATAACCACTATGATCGTTTCGTGTCAGCACATCTTAGACATTCTTCAGGTGGTTTCTAAACCTTCTTAGCGAGTTTTAAACTATGAACTCGCTAAGAAGGTTTAGAAACCACCTGAAGAATGTCTAAGATGTGCTGACACGAAACGATCGTAGTGGTTATTCATTTGTTAAATTTTAATTCATATAAATTATTTTATGTATTGGCTTAAGTCTTTCTTTATTTGATTTGCATAATAGTGGTTTTGTCTCTAATTTATTATAATACAATATTTTACTATAAAATTGGATTCAATCTTAAATCTGATTTTTCCTTGTAAATTTGGATTTATTCCCTAATATTTATTATTATGTATATATATATATATATATATATATATATATATATATAAGCGCATATATCAAATGTTTCTTCAAGGGTTAATATGTAACTTTAAATACCTTGCAAACTTGCAGCAGCTGCGATAATTATTAACTGGTAATTGAACGGTAAATGTGTATTTTTATATACTTTGGACCTGCCACTTCACTGTTTTTTGTCAAGAGTTTCACCTCCAGCTGCTCATTATGTCAGTCAACACACATATACTAATACACCATTCCACTCTCATGACCATAAAGAGACAAAGTTATATTCATTCATTTATTTCAAATATAATAGAAATAAGATGATCTTAGTGTTATCAAATAAGAATTAAAAGTGAAAGAATAAATGTGAGACAATATTATATCACATTACAATATGGATCTTATTTTTTCACTTTTGACACATAATGCTGAACCAGTCTAAAAGATTGCTCCGGGCCCACATTAGGCAAGAAGTCGAGAATTTTTGGGTTCATAATACCCCATGGAATCTCAGTAATGCATGTGTAAAATTTGAATGAAATTATTTGGGTAATTCTTGAGGTTTAGAGATTCACTCATGCAGATAGACAGACACATATTTTCAGTTTTATATATATATATATATACACACGCACATACACACACACAGTTTTTAGAACTTCTCATATATATATTTATATGCATACATACATATATATATTTTTATTTCAAGGGCTAAACATAGAGGAGACAAACAAGGACAGACAAATGGATTAAGTTGATTACATCAACCCTAGTGTGTAACTGGTACTTATTTAATCGACCCCAAAAGAATGAAAAGTAAAGTTGACCTCAGCGGAATTTGAACTCAAATGTAATGGCAGACGAAATACGCTAAGCAGTTCAACTGGCATGTTAAAGATTCTGCCAGTTTTCCACCCTCCTTGTTCATGTTTGGATTGACTATGTACTGCACGCTCACACAGACCCCAGCCTTCTGACAGATTTTGGAGTAACCAATTCCTGGAATTCTTTTACCTGCGGATTACTGTTGCCATTCATTCGGATTACGCCACTCTAATCTTGATTGGAAATCATCACAATTTGTCCGTGACTCTTGCACTTTTTCTCGTCCTCCTTTTACCTTTCTTCTTTCTACTTCCACTTTTCTCTTTTTCTCACCACCAATAACACATACACCGACATTCACACCATCTCACCATGCCTGACATCCACTCCTTCAATATGTGACCATGTGTGTATCGTTGGTGATTTTCTTCCTCCATCTTCCCTTCTTTGGACTTTTTCTATATTTCTGATGAAGAGCTCTGCTCGAAACGTGAAATTCTCTTTCTTTTCTTTCCTTTCCTGAGGTGTCCAATAACATTGTACTTATTCCATGTCTTCGCATTGTTATTTTTTCTTGCTTGTTCATGTTTAGATTGACTATAAATATATATATCTAAATATATATATATGTATGTATGTATGTATGTATGTATGTATGTATGTATTATGTATGTATGTATGTATGTATGTATGTGTATGTGTGGATGCATATACACACACACACACACACATATATATATATAGTTAATCCAAACAAGAAAGCACAAAAAAACACAACAACGCGAGGACGTGGAACAAATATAGTATTATTGGAAGCTCAGGAAAGAAGGAAAGAAGGAGGGTTTAACATTTCAAGCGGAGCTCTTCGTCAGAAACATAGGAGAAGGAAAGATCCAGAGAAGGGAAGACAGAGGAAAAAAAATCGCCTGATATATATATGTGCATGAGTCACACATGCTACAAAAATGCTTATGTGATATATGCTATAAAATTATTGTTTAATATAAATAAAATATTTGGTATGAAATACAACTTAGAGAGAGACTGTTGTTGCCAAGAGTCACCTACAAGAGATACAATCTCCTCCCTCCTTTCCCAGTCATCAATGATCCTCATGTTTTTCTTCATTTTCTTCCCAATATATTACTTGATGTTGCATAACCATCCCCTTTGTGACCAGGAATTTGTCTATACATGACCATATTCATCAAATGAAGAATATATCAAGTTTCCATTTCATTTTCTACCTTTCAAGAATTGATAGATGAGTTCTGTGTTTCACAGTCTTCTTTGCAGTTCTTTTTTTGTCTTTTAATTTTCATTAGTTTGACTTTTCACTATAAAACAAAAGATCTTTTTATTCCATTTCATTTCAAGAGTCATGGTCTTTCTCTCTTATTCTTACTTTCGGTAGCTAACATACATAATCTGCACCCATAGAACACATTTAAAATCATTATCACTCTTTAAAAGAATGATGTACAATCAAGCAAAATGTGTAAAATTTCTACTATATACCACCTTTTAACAGAAATTCTCCCCACTCATCCAAAAATGCATGCTTTGCCATTTATGCTTTTGTCAAACTTCTTCAGCATGTGCAACAGTTTCGGTTACCTTGAACTTCGTTTAATGTTATATCTATTTCCATGTACAGAAGGCAATGTTCAATAGCAGTTGTTGTCCTTGCTGTTATCACCACAACTCTTATCACCATAGATCTAAGTCCAAACACTCTCTAGCCATGACCAGTTTATCGCATAGAGAAATTAACTTGGATTACATTGTTTACTATATCTTTTCCCTTTTTAAAGACAGTAGACTGTGGTTTTAGGGAAATTTAGCTGCTACTTTTTGCATATTGAGCAACCATGTATAAGTTTATACATTGGCTTAGTATTTTCACTAGCATTTACAAGGGATATGAACAAGTGTGCATTTTTTCATGGTTCTTTTCAAGTATAGTGTACCTAGAACTACCTTTTTCAGTCAGTCATACCTTTTTAAGATTGTAGAGACTGACCTCAGGAAAACTGTCAGCTATTTTTAGCAAACAGAGTTAGCTAGGTGATAAGAAGTTTGCTCCCCAACCATACAGCTTCAGGCTAAGTCCCACTATGTGGCAACTTAGGCAAGTGTCTTCTAGAATAGCCCCAGGCCAACAAAAGCCTTGTGAGTGTATTTGGTAGATCGAAACTGAAAGAGGTGGTGAGCTGGCAGAAATGTTTCCACGCCGGGTGAAATGCTTAGCAGTATTTCATCTGTCGTTATGTTCTGAGTTCAAATTCCGACGAGGTCAACTTAGTCTTTCATCCTTTCGGGGTCGATAAATTAAGTACCAGTTACGCACTGGGGTCGATGTAATCGACTTAATCTCTTTGTCTGTCCTTGTTTGTCCCCTCTATGTTTAGCCCCTTGAGGGCAATAAAGAAATAAGAAACTGAAAGAAGCCCATTGTATGTATGTATGTGTATTTCTTTGTGCCTGTGTTTACACCTACCACTGTTTGGCAACTGGTGTTGGTATGTTTACATCCTGATAACTTAGAAGTTTTACAAAGGAAAATAACAGAATAAGTACCAGGTTTGAAAAACAAAAAAGTACGAGGGTTGATTTGTTTCACTTAAATTCAAGGCAGTGCCCAAGCATGGCCACAGGCAAGTAACTGAAACAAGTAAAAGACACATAAAAGATCAAAGATACTCTGTAGATGTTCCGTCTTCGCCCTGGTTGCATTCATAACTGATCATCTGCGCTCAATACAGCAGCTGAAGTTGTGCTATGCACAAGACGTAAACTAGGAGTTTACATGATAAAAAACAAAAAAACATTTTTCGTAAAAATTTTCTTCATGTCAGCATATATAATATAATAATTTATTGTAGGCAGTGTTCAGGTTCACTATAATACAATAAAGAAAGAATTTTGAAAAGGTGTCAGAAAGCATCAACATGTCATGTAAAAACAGACAGCAATGATAGTCAAAATTCATACTTAGTAGAGAAGATAAAAACAAAAGACAGAAAAGGGAACAATGAACCAGCTATAAAGAGGAAAACGTGCATAGGAACATCAGAAGTAACGTTTTATCTTAGGTAAAACTAGATCATAAAAGAAGCTGTTTCACAACCAGTAGACACTAAGATATGATACAAAATAGCTAAACATTAAAAAATAAACATATGAATTGAACAGTTTTATCTATAAGTAATCAAGATCAGAATCTATTTATTGCTATGATAGCTATCTTCAAGGCAGTACCTTTAAAAAATAATTTTTTCATCTTAGGTGAGCCATAGGTAGGAATTAAATAGATTTTCATTTCATTTAACTTTCTGTATTTCAAAGCAAAATGGTTAAAGGCATCACATTTATTTAATCAATAACTTTTTGAAATATTGCACTGTTTTACATATATGTATGTATATATATATATATATATACATATATATATATATATATATATATATATATATATATTATATATATATACATATATATATATATATATATATATATATATATATATACATATATATACATATATATTATATATATATATACATATATATATACACATACACACACATATATATATATATATATATATATATACATATATATACATATATATATATATATATATATATACATATATATATATACACATACACACACATATATATATATATATATATATATATATATACACACATATACATATATATATATGTATATATATATATATGTATGTATATATATATATGTATATATATATATATATATATATATATATATATATATATATATATATATATATATATATATATATATATGTATACATGTATACATATATGAGGGGGAAAAAATCTACCTTCGTCATAAAGTTTAAATTTATTCTTTAATATTTCCAAGTAATTTGATAATGTAATTGTATAAATATTTTATTATTGCTAGTTAAGTTATGACTAAAATTCTCATTCATAAAGGTAGCTGTTGACTTGAATATTATTATATACTCTCCAAGAATATTAGACGAAGCCTGTAATTCCTGCTATACAATTTACTTTCAAACAAATTACATTAAAATCAACTTTTACTGGGAAACTATTTTCTAAGAGTGTGGGATTCACATTAAGTACTGTATTCTCTGCCTTAGCTCAGATCTTTACTGGTTGGAATTCACCTTCCGGTTAAGAAAAGTTAATTAATTTGTTGTCCTTTGCATACTTGTAAATCATTACGACAACCTCTGACCTTTTGAAGCACTCATCCAATTTTATGGCTCATTTTAAAAGCTTATCATGAAATATTGCCTTCATGTAAAGAACCATGTATAAAATAGATAAATTCATTTTATACATTGATACCGAATTGATTTTCTTTTTCTTTTTTTTATATTCCTGATATAAACTTATAAACTTAGGTCACTCTATGTAATTTGCTGTTAATAAAGTTTTGTTTTAGTTAATGGCAATAAATAGCTCAGAAAATAATTAATTTGACCGAAGTAGACTTACGGATCAATTTTCATCCTTAATAGTAAGTATACTCTACTGTGTTCATGCTTCTGTGTTTGTGTATTTGTTTTTGTCGATTTTCAATCAGTTGCTAATTTTTATTAGATTATTTCCTTTGATTTGTGATTTCTATGAGAAATTAATGCCATGGACAGAAATCAAATTAACAGCTTTATGTAATTCAGACAATTTATAACAGAGCATATTATACAGCGTAATTTCTTCTGAATCTAACACTTGATCAATGTGTTACCATGTTCCTTCCTACTGATAGCTTCTTTTGTTCACTGATTCAAGTCCTTCTTTTGACATATAAATTGCTGGTAAATAAAATTATAGGATTTTCATTTCTAAACAAAATGCTTTACTAATTAACGAAGCATTAAACAACTGACAATGAAGTCTGTGTCTCTATTGACTCTAATGTCAGCGGCAGTTCATTAAAACTGATAATAATTGGGAAAAGGTTCCTTCAAGTAACCTAGAGATCAAGCATTAAAGCTTTTGAAAATATTTCAACTGCTGTTGTTTAAAATTTGGCAGTCCTACATCTTTTATTAAAATGTGCTCGAAATGCAGTAAAACTTTTTTTGTTTCAGGAAGGAATTAACTTTATATTTGGTATATTATTCTTATTTCTTTACTGCCCACAAGGGGCTACACACAGAGGGGACAAACAAGGACAGACAAACGGATTAAGTCGATTTTATCGACCCCAGTGCGTAACTGGTACTTAATTTATCGACCCTGAAAGGATGAAAGACAAAGTCAACCTCGGCAGAATTTGAACTCAGAACGTAACGGCCGATGAAATACCTATTTCTTTACTGCCCACAAGGGGCTACACACAGAGGGGACAAACAAGGACAGACAAACGGATTAAATCGATTATATTGACCCCAGTGCATAACTGGTACTTATTTAATCAACCCCCAAAGGATGAAAGGCAAAGTCGACCTCGGTGGAATTTGAACTCAGAACGTAGCAGCAGACGAAATGCCACTAAGCATTTCACCTGGCATGCTAACGCTTCTGCCAGCTCGCTGCCTTCATATTGGTATATTATTTCTATGAGAGTTTCGCTGTTCTCCTTATCATAACAGCAATATTAACTAAAAGGCAGAAAGCTTGGTATTTATATTAAAAGTACAGAGTGCCTGGGTTAAATTTGACAATTTTATGTCTTGTATTTTTTTTGGGAACAGCTTGATGTATTGGGAACAGTCAACGGTTTTGGAGAGTTAAAGTTGTAGCTGAGAAAAACTTAGCTGACATGGAAGACTGGAAGCCATCAGAATATTGGAAAAGTGTTACCTGTACCATGATGATTCATTCCTGGTATTCAAATGTTGTTGTTTGTTCCTTCTCAAGCCATGCCTGGCCCATAAGGGCTGGTTTCCCGGTTTCTTTGGCGTATAGGTTCCCCACCTGGATGGGATGCCAGCCCATTGCAGGTGAGCAGCACGATGCAGGAGGAAAGAGTGAGAGAAAGTTGTGGCGAAAGAGTCAGCAGAAGTTTGCTCATAAACACACACATCGCCCAGTCTGAGACTCAAACCCGTGATCCCTCCACTGCGAGTCAGCTGCTCTAACCACTAGGCCATGTGCCTCCACAGGTATTCAAATGCCAACATCATGACCATTACTCAATGCTCTGTGGACACTGTAAAGGCTGCAAGATGTGTTTTGGACATCAGGGAAACCAAGATACCCAAACTGTGATGGTCTTTGAATGTGTCTCCCAAGAGGGTTACATCATGCAGCACCACAACTTTGAACAGAGCCTTAGGCTCCATTCAGATAGTTATGTGAAGCTGCTGGAGACTGTGGTTAAACCTTCGTTGAATTTGGCTCCTTTCTATGACTTCACCACTTCCAATTTCTGGCTTCTAATTCTCCTGATTGTAATTCCATGGATTATTATGCAGTGGTAGAAGCAGCAACAGTAGCAGCTGCAGCAGTATTAGCGTGGGTGGTGGCAGTAGTAAAAGTGGTAGCAGCAGCAGCAGCAGCAACAACTTCAGAAACTCCTATACAAACAACAACAAGAGTTGATTGTCTTGACTGCATGGCAATGTTGGTGGAGGATGAGGTTGGTTTTGTTGAGCTTTTCTCTCCTGTCATTTAATTTCTTCGTTTCTCTTCTGGTGATTTTGAAGCTTTTGGTTCCAATGGTGATGGCACACCACCACTTGGCATAGTCTCAGGTTTATGTTACAAATAATTTAGGCTCAATTACAGTGACTTTCAGCATTGTTTTGAGTTGCGATTCCTCATTGTCAATGGTATTTTAGACATTCCATCCATAACTTCTTAGACAATTATTCAGCGCTATTGCAGATTTGCATGGTTTGGAGTGTAGGTAACACTTTCCCAATATTCTGATGGCTTCCAGTCTTCCATGTCAGCTAAGTTTTTCTCGGCTACAACTTTAACTATCCAAAACCGTTGACTGTTCCCAATACATCAAGCTGTTCCCGAAAAATAACAAGACATAAAATTGTCAAATTTAACCCAGGCACTCTGTACTTTTAATATAACTGGTCAGGTTTGCATACATTGCCCCTCTTTCATTATCATAGGAAATTCAGTAGATGGAGTGACAAATGAGATCACCATAAAGAAACATGTGTATGTCATTGAGTTATAATGATCAACATACATACAAACAAAGAAACATTGTGACCAGTGGTGTATAACAACATCTGATAGTTTGGTTGATGCAGTAATACAACGATCCATACACACACACACGCGCACATGGGCATATGCACGCTCTCTCTCTCTCTCTCTGAATGTACTTCTTTCACTTTCTGTTTACCACATTATTCACAAAGCTTTAGTAGGTTTGGTGTTATACTTGAAGACATTTTTCAAAGATGTCACTCAATGAGACAGAACCTGAAGTGAAGTGGTTCAGAAGTGAACATCATACACAGGCAGCCATACATATACTTTTATATTAATACATTCATACCTGTATATACATAGATATAGAAACGGATATCAATTTGTATGATTGTGTATAGAAGAATATATTAATCGAAGCATTCCTGTCACAACCTGCAAGAAAGTATACTAGTTCAAGGAGAATAGACATTTAATATTTAATTTTCAATAAAACATTCAATACTTCGTTTCATTTCTTTTTTACTATATAATCTATATTCCATATCCTATATTATTACTATAAGAATATAAAACATAAAAAAACAGACAGAATTGGAATTCCTTTGAGTAATACATACATATATATATACATATACATACACAAACACACACACACACACACACACACACACACACACACACACACACATATATATATATATGTACATACTAGCAGCATAGCCCGGCGTTGCCGGGTATGTAAGAGCCCCTAGTAGGCAACGACTAATCCCAATCTAGTTCTTTCCCTCTAGGGAACGAATGCGTATGTGTAGGTTGCAACGTCTTCTCTTCACTCGAACACTTCTATGTATACGATGTTCCTAGCTGTCTCCTGCATATAAAAAGCTTAAATTGTCGACCCCATGTCGAATTTATCGATTATTTTCAAAACTGGGCGAACTTTTCAAAAGTTTTGCTGCGTTAGTTTTGAATTATGACATTGGGCTATGTGTGTGTCAAGTTTCATCAGAACCGGTTGAAAGCCGTGGTCAGGGTGAGGGTACAACCTGACAGACACACAGATACACAGACAGACAAACTGCCGTTTATATATAGAGAGATAATGAAAAGATAGGGAGATAGCATACAAGAACTCAGTTATAATCTAGATTATGGCTAGCTTCCTCAAGTTGTAAGTTACATCAAGAATTAATTAAGGTAAGCAATCCCACTATATTTCATCCAATGGGCAAATCCTGGATTTGCTTTACTGGATTATAAATATTTCACCGAGTGTATATCCAAGGTAATTACAGTGAATACACACATTACTATATCTGCATGTTTTTTTAATTTATACAGGCAACTGTATAACATATTTAGTTTAAATGTGTTCTACACCCGTTTCTGCTACATAGATAACTAGCAATTGTATTTGCATCCATTTACTTTCGATTGGTTATTAGTCTCTGCAACTTTATTTAAGACCCATCCTCAAACCACGTCATTGGATGGGCCTTGAATAAAGTTGCATAGACTAATAACCAGTTGAAAATAACTGGATGCAAATGCAATTACTAGTTATCTATGCAGCAGAAACGTATATGAGACACATTTAAGCCAAATATGCAGCATTATTGCTTGTATAAATAAAAAAATATACAGACATACTAATCTATGTATTCATTGTAATTGTCTTATATATATATGTGTGTGTGTGTTTATATACATGTGTATATATACATGTGTGTGTGTGTGTATATATATATATCATCATCATTATCATCGATTTACGTCTGTTTTCCATGCTGGCATGAGTTGGACGGTCTGACTGAGGTCTGGAGAGCCAGCGACTGCACCAGGCTCCAAAATGGTCCGGCAGAGTTTCTACCACTGGATGCTCTTCCTAATGCCAACCATTCCGAGAGTGTAGTCGGTGCTTTTTATGTACCACCAGCATGAAGTACCTGATTTATGATGTGGGTGACAAGACCATAACCCACACCACCCAATATTTTAAGTATTCCAGCAGTAATTGCTGATGGACCAGGTGCTTTCCCTCTCTTCATATCCTTAATTGCTTTATCTACCTGGGTACTGTCAATTCTGAGCTGATCCCTCAATTGGGTCAAACTTTGGCAGACTCTCCTCCTACCATTCATTCTCCACATTCAACAGTCTTTCATAATGGCTTCTCCAAGCCTTTTTCTTTGCAGAATCATTGAACGCAAGGGCACCATCATCCATGTGGACACATTTCTCTCCTATGACATCATGGTTTTCTCTCACACTCTGTCTTGCAATCTGAAATACTTCAGTTCTTTGGTCCTCACATCGCTAAACATTGGCAAACTTCTTCTTTTCTGCTACTTCCTTGGCTATACATACCTGTCTTTTAGCTTCCCTTTTGGCTATCTGATACATTCTCCTGCTACCCCCACTCTTCCAGGCATTCCAGGCCTGTTCTTTGCTCTAATGGCCCGGTCTATAGTGTTGTTCCATCACCATGTTATCCTAGGTCTGGAAGGGACTTTGCACCACCCACAAATTTGGTCTCTGGTACTCAGCAAGCTGTCTCACAGGAAATTCCAGCTGCCTTCTATGTCACAGGACTGTAGCTCCTCCTCCGTATCATCAAATTTCTCGTTAAGGATATCCCTAAATCTCAGCCCATGTGAAGGTTTCCTAAGCTTCCAAATCATTCTTTTCCAGATTGGTCTGGTTTTGGCATCCTTCTGGCCGTCAGTCTAAAGTCACTAATAAGTAGTCTATGTTGCAGGGTAAATTCTTCACCAGGGAGGGTCTTAGTATTTAAGAGCAATCATGCATCCTGCTGCCTGATGAGAATGAAATCGATCTGGTTAGCAGAGTCACCTGATTGATAGGCTAGCTGGCTTCCTGAGGTTGGTGTTGTGGATCAATAGGTTATTTGCATCGCAGAACTCCAGGTATCTAGTTCCTTCTTCATTTCTGATACCAACTCTGTGGCCCCTATGTACACCATAGAAGATACCAGATTGCTGTCTGACATGCCCATTAAAATCTCCAGCCACAAAGATGTGATCATTATCACTCATTTTTTAGGTAACCTGCAGAAGACTATCATAAAAGTGAATCTTTTCATTTAGTAGGCCTGCTTGTAGGGCGTAGGTGGAGATAATTATAGCTATATATATATATATATATATATATATATATATATATATATATATATATATATATATATATATACATACATATATATATGTACATATATATATATCTGTATGAATTTGTATGCATATATATATATATATATATATATATATATATATACGATTTTATGAATATATGTATGTCAGTGTATTTTTGCATGTTTATGTGTGTGCATGTCTGTCTGTGTATGTATGCATGCATTGAAACACACACACCCACATATATAGCATACAAGCGTTGCTATTTCAACATGTAAGATCTTGGCATCCTATTTTCCTTTTTTTTTTTGTCTTCCTTTTTATTGTTCACTCTGGGAAAGTGCATACCGATTTCCTGATTTGCCTAAAATAAGCATTTTGCTGTGCTTAAATAGATAACCTGCTACAGATAACAAAAGAGTACAATATATATATATATGTATGTATACTATGTATATATATATAAGTATGTATATTATGTATATATATATGTGTGTGTGTGTATGTATATACATGTGTGTGTGTGTACTTATGTGTATATGTATAAGCATACATACACATATATTTGAATTTGGTATATATATATGATATATATTTTATATATGCATGTTTTTATATATATAACAATATATGTATATGTATATGTGTATATATATATATATGTATATAGAAATATATATATATATATATATATTATATATATATATATATTATATATATATATATATATATATAACTAGATATATAGATAGATAGATTTGTGCATATAGATACATATGTGTATATATTTATACATAAAAGAAATGCAAGCAGAATATCATGTTGCAGCTACCTTATAATATTTAACACAATTTTGCAGGTGTATTTTGGTTGTCATAAGTTTTGTTAAGAATATTCTTTAATATTTTATACCAAGATTCAAGAGAGATATATATATGGTACTTACTTTTTGACTTTTCTAATTTTTATACAAAAGTTTTTTTTTATATATTATTCTCTTATGTGTTGTTAAATGCAAACAACCCTTATATGAATACATAGATATATGATAGATATATAGGTAGGTACACACACACACACACACACATGGAGGAAAGGCATTTGACAATGAACACGAAAATATTTTCTATATATGTCTCAAAAAGGAAATGCATATATTTCTCTCCAACATGAATATATAATAATATACCTTCACACAATTTTGTTGCCCTTCTTCAAATGGAACTAAATTCTATTAGCATCCATCACTCATTCACGTTATCATTCCTTCCCACATTATTTTCCACCGATAACTTCCTTTCTTTACTTTCAGATATTTTCCCTTCTCCTCTGGGCTACATCTTAGACTGTCATGACTCATATCTGCTATCATTCTCATATCCTCTATCAATGCCCTCCATCTTTGTTGCCTCACTCACTCAAGCCATCCTTACATACCTCTGACCTCCATCTTTGTCAATGTACATCCCCCTCTTATCCCAACTCTAACCTCAACACCTCACTACTTTCTGATCTGTATAGAAATTTATGACACAGCAGTTCTCTTCTCTTTCTGTGATGCTGTTTGTCCCCTCATCTTTTTATGCTGCTTCCATCTTTCTCACTTCCTCCCCTCACTGCTGATATTTGTCCTCAACCAAACTTCGTTCATCACTCACAACATTCAGCACTACCCCTACCTCTAAATATGTCCTATGTATCTCACACTCCTATGTTATTTCCCATATCTCTTTCCCAATTGTTCTATTTGTATTCTCTATTACATTTAGTAGTTTGCTCTGGTAACTCATCACCACCTTGTTATTCTAACTCACCTTAATTTAATATTGGGTAGCCATGTATCTCAATAAAAAGACATCTGTGCTTGTCTCTCTTTCATAGTTTAACCGCTCAACATCTGAACATCTGACACGAATATCCCTTCTCAAATATACATGTTTATATACATGTATATATATATATATATATGTGTGTGTGTGTGTGTGTATACATATATATATATATATATATAGGATTGGTTTTTCCAACACAAAAAATTTCTTACAAACTATCTCTTCACATAATAACAACCTGTTAAACATTAATACATTTACTAATGCTAACATTAATTTAGCTAATAACATCCATCCCTCTAGAAATATTAATAATAAGGTTATTGTAGCTGAAGTCAATTCCAACAGAATTAAGTTTATGTCAAGTAACTCTAAAATTAAAAATTCTATATACCAGCATAAAATCATTTCTCATAATAAAGTACAATTCTACATTGGAACCACATCGTTACAGTTATCTAAAATAATTTCTATCCATTACTCAACATTTACGGATAGAAATAAACGTAACAGTACAGGGCTCTATAAATTAATTTGGGATCTAAAAGACCACAACGAGCAATTTAATTTAGAATGGTTGATTCTCTCAATCTCAATACCTTATGACAAAGGCAAGGAATTCTGTCTTCTCTGTAATTCTAAGCTATTTTTCATTATTTTTTCTAAAAATCCCCTAGTAAACATGGTTATAGAGCGTGCATACTGATGTAAACATTCGCAAAAACTTACCTTTAGTTCATATAAGTAATCTCTATCATTATATATAATTTAAACCTTAATTTTCTTTTTATGTTTAACATTCACTAAAACAATATCCCTCCTCTTTCTATTGGCTACTTCTGACGTTAAATCATATAACGTTTTTTCAAACAATATTAATAACGTTCAGTAAATCACTGTACATATACATCATTTTCTGTTAAAATGTCTTATTGACGAGTTTCATTCCTTCACTTCCCTGAAGAGAAGATTACATTGTTTTACACCATTTATTCCATTGGAATAATATCAGTGATATCTTCGAAATATGTGTTGGAAGTAAAAGTATTTGAATTATACCTGCATTAAATTTCATATATATATCTCTATATATATAAAACTGAGAATGTGTGTCTGTCTGTCTGTGTGTTTCCCTAAAACTTGAGAACTACACAACTAATTTCATTCAAATTTTACACATGCCTTACTTAGGGTCGATGTAGTTTCATGGGCAAGAAAAATGTTCAACTTCTTGCCTAGGGCAAGCCCATAGCAATATCATATCTTCTCCACTATTTCAGTATTACATGTTAAAAGTGAAACAAAAACATTTCTCTATTTTATGTCAGATACTTTCACTTTAACAATAAAAATTAGCGATAATAACAAAAGTAAAAATAGCAATTGGTATAAAATTGCATCAATGACTTGAACTTGAATAAGTGGTTTCACATGAATGGGAATAAATTAAAAATAAAATTAGTGTGCAGAAATGGAATAGTCCAGATGGAGCTGTGCACATACCGTTTACCACAGCTTTTACATTAGATTATCTGCTAATTAGCTAGCATTAAGTATCTATATGAAGTTTGGCTGTATGTAATGTCTGTTTTCTCGAACAGCCGTTTCTACTGAGTACTGCTGTTGGTTTATTTCTTATACATAAACGACTATAGCCTCAACTGCATACTGCTTTTTGATTCACCGTAAGGTTTGTTGTTATTATTATTATTGTTTAACTATTGTTATCATGTTTGTTGGTTCCTCGTAAGGGAAACGTTGTTGTGTTGCATTTGTTAAATAATTGTAAACTGTAACCCTCCCCCTTTGGGAGAAGGAGCTTTGGTTACTGTTTAAAAATTTAATTGTGTCCCTGTTTGGGGAAATTGACAATATTTTCACCGTTAATACAGAAGCATTTTTGTTAGAATGCCTTCGATAGAAGAAAGTCCAAAAATGAATTTTGCTGCAACCGTCGGCGGGCACGAACTCATGAAAATTAAAATGGAAGAAATACAATCTTATTTCGGATTGATCACCGACAAAGACGGTGAATCTAGGATAACACCACCAAATGAAATAAAAAATTAAATTAAAGGAAAGACTATTGTCTATAAAGTATACAATGTAGAGAAAAAAATGATTTGAACACCTGGAGGAAAGCACCATCGAAAAGTGTCTTGGTGCGACTATGAAAGATATCTAACCAGAGACGGTAAATTCGCCACAATAGAAGTTCAGGTTTATACCTGTAATTATTAGGGCCCTGGGATATGTAACACACTGCCTAAATTCCAATTTTGAGAAATTAGGCTTCTCAAAACCAGAAAGGAGAAAGCTAATTTGAAGACTATAGATTCAATACATCACCGGAACTCTAAAAATCTGTAAAACTTTCCAGAAGTTTATCATTTAAATATATATGAGCATGTTTAAATATGCAACTATATGCATGAGAATACATACAAACAAAATAAAAATACCTTGTTGTTGATGTTGAAATTCCAATGAAAGAGTCTTGGATCTAGGTTAGAGATCATTCTTTCTCTATTGGCAAGAAATCTTGAAATGATATACATACATACATATATATATATGCATATTTGTGTTTGTTTTGTCTCCTTTTGACATCACTTGATGGATGCAGATGAGTATCACAGTCATGCAAGAAGTGTCAGTAATTTCCAATATTCTGCAGAAACATTTCTGAGGATTGGGAAATATTACCATCCTTGGAAAGAAGTGAGTGTTGGTGACTGGTAAGTCATCCAGTCATAGAATATTCTACTTCGATTAATTTCCATCCAACCCATGCAATCATTGAAAAGACCATGTTAAATGATGATGATATATACATAGATATAGACATAGATATATAACTATCTACATATAATATTTTGCTTAGGTCAGTACAATATATTGTGGAATCATTCTCATAAAAAATAGAAAGGAATGTTACTTTCATATCTTTATGTCAATTTTTTTTTTCTTTTGTTATTTTTTTGATAATGCATTTCTTGACTTTAATACTTGATAAAGCTCTTCTATTAATGCCCCTTGTTCTGTTCTGAAATAGGATTTTTTTTTATGAGCTACTCAATACCTTTATTCTAAGATTACATTAAAATATTTTTATATAAACTAAAGAAGCTGTGCATTTCCTACCTTGCTGTTTTATACTGTAAATTTATTTCCAGTATCCTATTCCAGTTACATTTTCAGAAATACTTTCCATATCCAAAACAGGTGTTATAAGTAATTTATATCATAAACAATGAGTTGAGAATGAGGTTGAAATACAACTGGAGTTATCTCCCATACATGTCAGAAAAAGTGAAAATAATGTTTCATATTGACTGATATTTTCTTTTCTGTTTTCCTTTATCTTTTTTTTTTGCCATGTTTAGTTCTGGTTCTCTATACATTAAAAAGTATATGTACACCAACTTCCCATGCAAATGATATCTGAATTTTTTTTCTTTAAATGAGTCTCTTTTTCTGACACAAATGTATGTTCTTACATCATTCAATTTTTTTCTTCAGCTACAAATGAAAAAATCTTGCACATTTACTTTCTGTCTTTGTCATCACTAGACTGAAAAATATGGTTTACGTAACATGCTTTGCTTAATCATTCAGTAATACTATTTCTTTAGAGACATTTTTTAATAGTTAGTTTTCTAATACTTCCTGCATTAAATATATTAACACTAATTTACCAATTGTTTTTATGCAGATGTCTTTGAATTTCACTTTTAAACAATTCTGTTTTCGTATGCCAGCCAATGTCTATATCTTGCATATTTATTTAGCAATTTACTCATGACTAGTTTTGTAAATATAATGAATTTATATAACACAAATAATACACACATATTTACATAAACATATGCACACTCACACATAAACATAGACATACACGTGCACATACACACACACATGCACACACATTCACACATGCATATAAAATGACTAATAGCAAAACGTGGAATTTTTTCTAATCAACCTGCCTGAGACTTCTGTTCCTATGATACAAATGTTTCAATGTTAAAGTGTTTATATCTAAATTTAGATCTACTATCAAGATGTTAATAGAAGAAATTCTTCTAAGTTATGTTTCAAATATCTGCTTCACAATGACAAAGTTAGTCAATTAGTTTACTATATGCTGTAAAATTCTTGATTATTTAAAAAAATTATTCATGCAGACATTATAATTCATTAGAGATATGGTCACAAACGAGTTAAGAATTTTAACATGTATAAATTTAAAGTAATGTTTTCGGTTATTTCTTCTTATTTCCATATTTACCAAACTGTTCTTGTTATTGTTGTCCTTTTAATTCTTAATTTTCAATTTCATTTGCTATCAACTATTTTATTAATGTAATGTTTAAACTCTTATTTTCTTAAATGTTTAAATGTCTGAAATGAGTTATTGTTAATATGATTACAATTTTCCAGACTATTAAATTCATCTTCTGAGTCAATATTTTCAGTATTTACATTCAGTTTTTATGGCATAGACATAGGAGAAAGCACAGTGTCCATGACTTGTGCAAGGCTATCAAGACTAGTATGAGCAAAAAGTATAATGGAAATTACAACTCACAATTCCCTGCTGGAGGTAAAAACACATCCTTTTTGCATGGCATTCCGCTATCATTTCTTAAAATGCAGGTAGCCAGGATTGAGTGAAGCAAATTTGGATATTCTTTGCACTTATCAGAGGCTTTGCTTGACTAGCTCTCACTAAGGCAGAGGAAAAGCAAAGTCAGTATATCTGAGAACAACATCTGGAGTCAGGGCTGCCAAGAAAGTCATTAATGCTGGGCTAAAATACTTCAAGTGGAGGCGCGTGGCTTAGTGGTTAGGGTGTCAGCATCATGATCATAAGATTGTGGTTTTGATTCTTGGACCAGGCAATGCATTATGTTATTGAACAAAACACTTCATTTCACATTGCTCCAGTCGACTCAGCTGGCAAAAATGAGTAACGCTGCGATGGACTGGTGTCCCGTCCAGCTGGGGGACACATATGCCATTGAAACCAGGAAACTAGGCCCATGAGCCTGGCTAGGCTTTAAAAGGGTGCAATTATTTTAAATACTTTGATATGTCCCTACTCCATTTGTAAGTTCAATAGATAGTTATTGATTCCTTGTTGAATTTACCTGCTCTTGTAAGCAGATACTGTATTTTTTCCTTTCAAGGTTTTCATCAACCCTCTACGCCCAAGAATGAGTCACAAGTTGATATTGTTAGTTCAGTAGCATGTAAAAGAGTAGCTTATCATTTTTTGTCTGATTTGACGGGGAAACAATACTTTCAAACATCAATTTTTCTTCAGTCTGAAGACTTGGTCCAAATGCCTGTAAAAACATTGGTCATTGGTCTCCACTAAAGACAACCAAGGATCAGGTGGTAGTATTAACCTAGACAAGAGATTAGCTCTGCCAAGTTTCAATCAGTCTGCTCTCTTGTAGTCAAGTGTCTTATTCTTGACTGCATTCATAGTTGAAAATTTTTATATTTGTCATCTGAAGGCAATACAAAAAAATATGTGACTAAACCATAAGAACATATTTATAAATCATTTAGAAAATAACATTCTTTTATATACTCCTTCGTTAACCATCATCAGTATATTTAACTTTCAGTCAGTTTGGAAGCTTCTATGGAGTCACCTTAACTGTTTGATATAACAGACAAATATTTCTAAAATCCTATCCTACAGTTTTAGAGCCTTTTTAAAAAAAAAGACACAGGGAATGACATAATCTTTGGCAGAATGTGCCAAAAGAAAGACAAAATGTTCAGGATAGAGTGCTTTCCATTACAGACCCAACACAGGTCAAAAACATTAAAAATATTTACAGAGCTGCTTGAAATATATAGTCAGATCTCCTTCAGATCACACCTAACCACTAATCTAAATTCAGAATACAGTGGACTCAGTAGTCCCTGATATACAAAATGACAGGGCTCTTAAGTTATGTGTTAAGGACACCTATACAGATTTTCTATAGAAATTATAGTCAGCACTGATTTTTGTTATGACATTTCATATGCGAGATGCCAGATGTAAAGAAACTGAGATTGAAGATTAAAAAATGGATATCTGGTGTCTTGGATATGAATCATCATACCAAAAATACAGCAGTAGCAGTATTTTATCCATTGCATATGTCTTATGAATACCAAAGATTTTAAATTTTTACCACTTTCTTACTGAATGAAAATTATTCTACAAGGAACACTGTTGAAGGACCCAGAGGCACTTTCCTCATATTGAGAATGCTTTAGGGTTTGCTGCTTTCAATATATTTAATATATTTTATTATTATTATTATTATTATTATTATTATTATTATTATTATTATTATTATTATTATTATTATATTATTGTTATTACTTTTGTATCTTGTTGGTTGGCAAACATTTAACCAAAATAGTGCCTACAACGACATATGGAAATCTCTCCTACAAATTTTTAATGTGAGAAAATCATTTTACAAATAGAAAAGAAAAATAGAAATTATTAAATGCAAAAGCATATATCACTTAATAGACAAACAAAAAGACTATTATTCTATGGACATCATAAACAGTAATGCACAAGATATATGTAGTAAATGTAAGTAGAAAATGCAACAATGAAATTCAAACACACACACACACATTCACACAAAAAGTGAAAATGTAAACTTTTTTGTTGATATCTCTTTCTCTACCCTACACATCGTCATCATCATCATCATCATCAACGTTTAACGTCTGCTTTCCATGCTAGCATGGGTTGGACGATTTGACTGAGGGCTGGCAAACCAGATGGCTGCACCAGGCTCCAATCTTGATCTGGCAGAGTTTCTTCAGCTGGATGCCCTTCCTAATGCCAAGAGTGTAGTGGGTGCTTTTACGTGCCACTGGCACGGGGGCCAGTCAGGCAGTACTGGAATGACCTTGCTCGAATCTTTTTAAACATGCCACCTGCACAGCTGCCAAGTAAGGCAATGCTGGTAACGATCACGCTCGAATGGTGCTTTTACATGCCACCAGCATGGAAGCCTGTTAGCTGCTCTGGTAATGATCATGCTCAGATGGTGCTCTTAGCACCCTACCAGCATGGGGCTCAAGTGCCAGTAAGGTAATGCTGGTAATGATCACACTCGAATGGTGCCTTTTATGTGCCACTGGCACGGAAGCCGGTTAGCTCTTAGTATATATTGTTGTATGAATGCAACCTGAGGAATATTCAAAAAGATTATTATTATTATTATCCTTATTGAGTGAGAGAGCAGTGCATACCATCAAAGTGACATTGACGTAAAGTATACGAAGCCCAGTATACCCATCATGACTACCCGTCTGAAAAGGGTAAACCAGGCACATTCACCACAACCATATGTGCATGACCTAGTGATCTCATATCAAGATAAATAGCACATGACCTTGCAGATATAGCCAAGTGAGAATTTTCTTCAGGTCGAGTAACCCATCCCATTTAAAGGGTCCCTGAATAAGGGTTGTTTAAGGATATTAAACAAAACACCATGTTTCCAGGGTGAATTATCAATACCCAAAGAATTCCTCTCAACACATGGCTATGATTCTCTCCCACAACTTCTGCTCGTGATTAGAGATGTACATCTCATCAGCCACTAAGGGACATGCTCAACTGGTTAAGGTCAAATAACTGACAAGCAAATCTGTGGTATTGAGCAGAATATTTACTGTAGCCCATATTTTATACCAAACAAAACAATGTCATGATAACACTTCCAATCATTTAAGATTAGAAGTCATGAAAGCCACTGCCTAGTATTTATCATTATTATTATTATTATTATTATTACCCTGCACATGTAAGTGAATGCAGGGTATTGTAATCACTCATCTTTGTCTGTGTGTTTGCAAAATTGCTGGAAAATGGCCAAATGGATTTTCATCTCATTTGGCAGAAATACTCATTGAGTGAGTGGCTCAGAATGATGAACATTTGGTTTGATTATCTTTAAAAATAAAAAAAATTTTAATCAAACTTACAAATTTCCCGATAAGCAAGTGGTCATTATTTTGTTCACTTTCTTTTTCATATGAATTAACCCTCATCTGCATGTGTCTAGATTATGGTGTACTTATGTGTGTAGACAAGTGTGCATACATGCATACATGCATGCATACATAAATACATACATAGATATGCAACTTTGTGTGTGTGTTTGTGTGCATACGTGTGTGTTAGTATAGTGATGGCTTTGAGGGTTTTGTTTATTTACAACTTGATTTCTTAATTTTACCGAAGTATAAATACCTATAATAGTGATACTTAAAAAAAGCAAATTTTTAATGAAACTTACAAATTTCCCAATAAGGAAGTGGTCATATTATTTTGTTCACTTTCTTTTTCATGTGAATCAGCCCTCATCTGCATGTGTATAGACCATAGTGTATCTATGCACATAGTCATGTGTGTGTACATACCAACATACGTACATAGATATGCAGCTGTGTGTGTGTGTGAGTGTGTGTGTACACTGATGGGTTTTGTTTATTTATGAGTTAGTTTCTTAATTTCACTAGAGTACAATTACCTATAATGGTAATACTTAAAAAGATCAAAATATTCACTTCAATTAAAGAGCATGGGTAAGCAACACATTTCCATCCACTCTATAATTTGTGAAAAAATTTATCTGCACGTAGGGAATGCATTGCCCCCCCCCAATGCCTTTTGTTTCATTATTATTACTTCTACTACTAAGGTGGTGAGCTGGCAGAATTGTTAGCACACCTGGTGAAATGCATTTCATCTATCTTCATATTCTAAGTTCAAACTCCATCGAAGAAATTTTGCCTTTCATCCCTTCAGGATCATTAAAATAAGTATCATTTGAATACTGGGGCCAATGAAATTGATTTATCTCATCCAACTAATTTGCTGGCCCTGTGCCAATATTTGAAATTATTATTATTATTATTATCATTATTATTATGATTATTATCATTATTATTATTATTATTACTATTATTATTATTATTATTATTATTATTATTATTATCATTATTATTATTATCATCATTAGTAAAGACAGCCAGCTGGCAGATTCGTTAGCGCACTGGACGAAATGCTTAGCAGTAATTCGTCCGTCTTCATGTTCTGAGTTCAAATTCTGCCAAGATTGACTTTGATTTTCATCCGTTTGGGGTTGATGAATTAAGTACCAGTTGCATACTGGGGTCGATCTAATCAACTTGCCCCCTCCCACCAAATTTCAGGCCTTTTGTTTATAGTAAAAAGGATTATTATTATCATTAGGCAGTCAGGCAGTCAGCTGGCAGAATCGTAAGCCCACTGGATGAAATGCTTAGTGGTATTTCCCCTGGTCACTACATTCTGAGCTCAAACCATGCTGAGGTCGACATTACCTTATATCTTTTCAGGGTCGATAAATTAAGTACCAGTTAAGTCTCTGGCTCAAAAACAATTTCAGTCGATGTGCCCTAAGTAGAAAGGAGCTTGTAATAATTCTGCTTGTTCCTCTGTTGCTTAGCCCATCTGTAATGCTTTCACGGGATTAGCTGAGGGTGGGGAAGAAAAGAGGGAGAGAAAGAAGGAGGCACAGAGAAAAGAGGAGGTGGAGGGGGAAGGGAAGGTAGGGATGCGGAGGGGGGGAGGTGAAATGTGTAATTTTTTTATTTAACCAAGTTTTTTGCTCTGTTACTTAGCCCGTCTGTAATGCTTTCATGTGATTAGTTGAAAGGAAAGGCAAAGAACGAGAGAAAAAGGGGAGAAAGAAAAGGGAGAGCCAAAAAGAAGGTAAAGTGAAAAAGTGGGAGCTAGCAGTTGAGTGACTATCTTTTGATGCAGTCACAACACAGGCTACGTTTTCAGATTTTTAAGATAAAGTTTTCAGAAATAACCCCAAAAGTTTATGATTAATTCCATGAAATATTCACGGGTCCTGCTAGTTTTGATATTATAATTATAATCATTATTATTATTATCATTGTTATTATCATTGCTTTTACATAGCTTCTAACACTGGAGATTTACTATGGTGTCAGCTATTCACTACCTATGGACTTTCTTTTTTTTATGCGCCCTTTTCAAGCCTAGGCAGTGAACTTATTATTATTATTATTATTGAGCAAACGAGCTGTACATGCCATCAAAGTGACACTGGGATAGAATATACAAAGCCCAATCATGACTACCTGTCTGATAAGGGTACACCAGGCACATGCACCACAACCATGTGTGGGCAACCTGGTGGTCGCATATGAAGATAAACAGCACATGACCTTGCACGTGGGGCCCAATTAGAATATTTTTCAGGTTGAGTAGCCCATCCCACTCAAAAGGTCTCTGAAAAAGGCTTGTTTAAGGGGCATGAATGAAACATCCATGTTTCCAGGGGTGAATCATTCAAATATGAAAGAATTCCTCTCAACACATGGCTATGAAGCTCCCCCACTGCTCCTGCTCACATTCAGAGATGCTCATATCATCAGTCATCAAGGGACATGCTCAACTGGTTAAAGTCAAGCAACTGATAAACAAGTCTGTGGTAAATATTGAGAATATTTGCTCTAGCCTATCTTCTACATCAAGACAAAATATATACATGATAACACTTCCGATCAGTTAAAATGAGAAGCCATGAGAGCCGCTGCTTGTTGTTATTATCATCATCATCATCATCATCATCATCATCATCATTATTATTATAGTGCAGTGGATAATCAGAACCATTAAAGCATTGGACAAAATACCTTGTAGTGTTTACTCACGGCTCTTTACATACTGAGCTTCAATTGTGGTGGGTAAAATGAATCACTTGTCATTCTAGATTCTTTAATTGTAAAGTACAAATACTGGGTCAATTTAGCCAAATAAACCTAACCCAATGGACCAAAGTATGTGGTTTTGTGTCCATAGCAGATGCCATAGTCACTATTACCATCAACATTGTTACTATAAGAGAAATTCATGCCATTATCTTTTTTTATAGATAATTGCTAATATTTCTAATAAAGGGTAGCTTATAATTAATATTTATGAATTTGATATGTAGCATAATGACAACCTATCCAGTATAGTTTCTTATGAATGAAAGTAGAGACATTTCAAGCAAACAACCTTTGTTATTTGACAAAGCTCCCTGTTCAGAATGTTTGCTTCTATCTCATTTCTTAATGCACTAACATGCTTTTACTATTACTTCCAATATTTCTGATATAGTATTTTCTAAGTTTCTTTTGCTTCATTTCATAATGTTATATTGCACATTAATATTGTCCATTTGATTGCTATTGACTGTATGCTGATATGAAGACCAGCAAATATTACTAAACAATGCTATATATGTTTGGAATATCAATGCACATAAACTATATAAGTTATTGTGTTCCAAAGCTTTAATGGAACAGTTTTTGTGTTGAATGTCTGTGATTTACACAACCCATAAAAGGCAAGCTACAGCTGAATAAATTGATATGAGGTGATTAGTTCTGCTTTTTTTCTTACTGTGCTTTGTTGATGGCCAAAATATAACTCATGAATGGCCATACACATCATCATCATCATCGTTTAACGTCCGTTTTTCATGCTAGCATGGGTTGGACTGTTCAACCGGGGTCTGGGAAGCCAGGAGGCTGCACCAGGCTCCAGTCTGATCTGGCAGTGTTTCTACAGCTGGATGCCCTTCCTAACACCAACCACTCCGTGAGTGTAGTGGGTGCTTTTTACACGCCACCGGCACAGGTGCCAGGCAAGGCTGGCAACAGCCATGATTGGTTGGTGCTTTTTACGTGCCACTGGCACGGAGGCTGGTCAAGGTGGCACTGACAATGGCCACGTTCGGATGGATCTTTTTACGTGCCACCAGCACTGGTATCACAACTGCAATTTCCATTGATTTTTTTTGATCGATTTAGACAACTAACAATAAATAGGTACCACATATTTGGTTCCAACTTGTAAGTAATTAGTAGTCTGAGAGATTATTGAATGTTTCCTTAAATTATATTGTTTAGTTTAAGTTCTCTAATGAGATTAGTTTAAAGATATTTTCTGCTTCACTCAAAATACATTATACAAAGGCAAAAATATTTATAAGCACCCTTTAGCTTAGTGGGTAAAAGCATTCACACACATATGCACAAACACACACACAAACTCACACACACACACATACACACACAAGATCCCTTTGGGGCCCTGATCTGTATGTAGATTCTCTTAGTGTTATCTTTTGTCTATACAACTAGGCCTACAATAATTAATAATAAACACTAATAAAAAGAAGTAAGTGTGGTGTGATAAGCATAGTGATACTTGTGTATGTGAATTAAGTGTATGTCAGGATGGGAGTAGTAGAAAGTGCTTGTTTTTGAGGGCATGGATGGATGTTGCTTGGTGGTTGTGGAGCCCTCCTTACCTCTTGGGCCAGGAACAAAGTACTGGCTGGACCCCACTCTTGGAGGCCCTGCACATGTGCATACACACACAAACACATACACATTAAACAATGATAGCCAATCTCTCTATATATAAAGCTGAAGTTGTCTGTGTAGGGCAGGTTTGGTAGCCTTCATCTAACACTATCTCCTCCAAGACTCTGCGACGCAAGTTGACCAAAATTGAGAGAAGGCTTGCTCTTCCTTCCGTAAAAGAAAAAAATCAAATCAGACCATGTTAGGACCAAAAATTATTTACATCAAAAAGGTGCATTTTTTTCTATGAAAATAACTATTTAAAAAATTTTTTTGACTGCTGTGTCACCATATTTCGGTGTATTTCAACCAGAAAAATGTTCACTTAAAGAGAATAACAAGCTGCATAATGCAAAACTTTTACTTTTCAAAAATTCCAATTCTAAATGGTCAAAACAAACCTGAGCAACGCCGGGCAATACTGCTAGTATGAGATCAATCTAAAATACACTTTGACTAATGCTCTCCTTTAACCAATAAAAATTAACCCTTTAGCATTCAGATTAGTCAATGAAATGTATTATTATTTATTCACATTGTTTTGAATTAATTATGCATTATCTTGTAGCTTTGAGATTTCAATTATGTGATGGTTTATTTTTTAGAATAACATTGTGGGATATGTATGAGAGGATGGATATAGCCAGTTTAAATGCGAGTGAATGTATTGATAAATACATTAATTCTGTTTCTTTTCCAAGGTACAAAATACTTTCAGTTAATATTTAGTATTGCCAGTATTGCAAATGAACTGAATGAATCTGAGAGATTTTAAATTTGTTCATGAAAAAGATAAAATAATATGAAGAAAACTATAAATATAAAAAAAGATAATTAGATTTAAAAGATAGGAAAATATTTTGTTCTCTGTATAATTGTAATTATTAACATTGATTTAAGCACACTTGTAATAAAACATTATTTAAAATTTTTTTTTTAAATAATCCTTGGAGAGTACTATATAATGTTGGCTTTAGAATATTTAAATATTAAATTTTGCTGTGGAATATATACTTTTGGAAAAAATATAGTTATGTTAAACAAATGAAATGTTTTTTTTATGATCTAGGTTCAGCCAACATACTCATTATTTTTTGCTCAATTAATTTCATAAAATAACAGTATGTTCATTAGAATAATCCCTAGAGCAATTAATGTTTGTGAATTATTTTTTAAATATGCTACTTACTCGTATACAAAGTTGTATGCTTATTTAATGACTCTTTGTGTGATTTTCTCATCATTACTTGTGTATGTACAACATATTCTATGTTTCATTCAGGCCTACTAATATAGAAAATTTCCCAAAGTTGTCTCCCACACTTGTGAAAATGTTTGAAATAACATTGGTTTCAAATTCTGGCAAAAGTTCAGGGAAGTTGGTAAACCAGTTACATTGAATCCCATATTCAACTTATCCTTATTTTATCAACCCCGATAGGATGAAAGGCAAAGTTTCATTTGCTTCATTTCATAATGTTGTATTGCAAATTAATATTGTCTATTTAATTGCTAATTATCATGGGCAGAATTTGAACTCAGAACATAAAGACAGACGAAATGCCACTAAGTATTTTGGCCAGTGTGTAAATAATTCTGCTAACTTACTTGCCTTAATGTTTGAAATAACATTAACCATTGAATTTACATCACCATTTTCCCACTACATAATTATTTCTGAGTATATTTTTTATGCACACTACATTAACATTAATGTAACTATCATAAAAGAATAGCTTAGAACATTTTTCCATTACTTCAAAAATAAAATTTTTAGATTGGTTAAACAGTTATTAACATTTTTTTTTCTTTATTGTCCAGCCTATTTCATCCCATATCATTGATCTGTTATGATTAAATAGCTGAGTGAACAAATGACCAGGTCATAGATATTGATTTCAAATCCATTACAGTCATCACTTGTTGTATTTAGAGAGAACAATTAATTTCACATACGTCATGCTATGTTGTGGTTGCTGTTATTATTGTAGTTGTTCTTTTTGCTTAACGCCAAGTTAGCTTAGATTGAACAAGCATAATGTAAGATGTTCTACCCATCACCATTCAGTCTTTTTCACAGACAATGCAGCTAGAATCCTGACTACATAGAGCTTCCTATCTGTCTCATGTCATGAAATGACCAAGGAATATATGTTCCAAAATTTATTACGAATTATGTATACAAGGATGGGCTGGTGTACTGTGTAAATTTTACCTCCACTAAATCAACACCATAAGACCTCTAGTATTTAAACTGACCATATCAGGCCCAAATATTCTATCAGTTCTATGTTCAAACAAGCCAGATCTGGCTTCTCACATGATAGGAAATTTAAAAGTTATGAGATATTGCATAATTGATTTAAAGCAATGTGAATAAATAAACATTACACTTGCTTGAATGCTAAATGGTTAAATCATAAATAAGTTATGCCCAAGACGATTGCAAACCTTTGTTCAGTCAAGCTATTCATCTGGCACACACACACACACACACACGAACACACACACACACACACACACTTATATTCATTCACACATTCTCTCTCTCTCTCATTCTCTTTCTATATATATATATAGAGATGTAAGATCCAAGGATCAAGGTGTAGGAAGAAAGTTAGCTTCAAGCAATCTGTAGTAAATATATAAAAAACAACTTTCAGGGACAGTAGTGGTTTATTGAGATGGAAGGTTGTGGACTTATTTGTACTGAAGTATGATAAACTGAAAACAGTTCTTTTTATATTTCAAGGTAGGCGACCAGGGTTGTTGGGTGTGCAAATAAGATTAAAAGAATTATGGAATAGGGTAGATAAGATTTGGACTGCATATGATCCATAGCAAGCAGAACTGCAGAAGTGGTAAATACCCAGGTGAGGTGTATATTGCAGGCTGCTAATCAGGTTGAGGATATTTTGATTAGAAGGTAGAGATGTTAGCACACTGGGCAAAATGCTTAGCGGTATTTTGTCTGTCGCTTTGTTCTGAGTTCAAATTCCACCAAGGTTGACTTTGCCTTTCATCCTTTTGGGGTCGATTAAACAAGTACCAGTTACACACTGGGGCCAATGTAATTGACTTAATCCCTTTGTCTGTCTTTAATTGTCCCCTTTTTGTTTAGCCCCTTGTGGGCAATAAAGAAATAGATATTTTGATTAGAAAAATATAATGCTGCTCCCAGTCATCCCTTTCTGTTTCCTATAGAAAGCTACCAGTGTAGATGAGGATACCACTGTACTTTGTGGCATTCATTGGTACAATACAACAACCCATTAACCCTTCTTTCCATTCCTCCAGCTACCACACTCGGTGCTCACTCCCATATAGTAGCCTGTGTATCTATGACAATATTGGACTGCTTGTGCCCACTTCACTTTACCTTCATCCTCCTGGCCTGTACTGCCTGTTATCAGCCTTTTTCACTTTGACTGCATGGGGAATTTCAACCATGTTTTGTGGTCTGCTACCACAAAAGTTCCTTTATAGGATCCAGTTAGCTGAAGACATCATCAGGAGGAACCATGTCTTGTTTCGACCCCTACTCCTCTACCGTTTCAGAGGTGTCTTCAGCTCTGGTGTTGGGTGGATTTCTTCTTTCTTCTGTTCCCTGGCCTCTTCGATGTAGCGTCAACAAGTGTCAGTGGGCAAATAACTGTCTTGTCAAATTTTTTTCCCTTTAAATACCTGCTGATAGGCTCCAGCAGGCAGCCCCAGCAAGTTGTCATGTGACACTGTCTCAACTTTAACTGACCAATGAAAGCACATAGTCTTAGCCCAGACCGTCACCTGTCAATCAGCGAAGCTAATTCAGTTTCAGCTTGTCTCACCTAGTGATGATATTATCCACCTGCATGTTATGACTTTGAAGCCACCTTTGGTTGTGGGTAGTAATGACTGAAATAAGTAGCTTGTTTACCAACCACATGGTTCCGGGTTCAGTCCCAGTGCATGGCATCTTGGGCAAGTGTCTTTTGCTATAGACTCAGGCCGACCAATGCCTTGTGAGTGGATTTGGTAGACGGAAACCGAAAAGAAGCCCGTCATATATATGTATATATATATATATATGCGTGTGTATGTTTGTGTGTCTGTGTTTGTCCCCTTAGCCATTGCTTGACAACCGATGCTGGTGTGTTTACACCCCCGTCACCTAGCGGTTCGGCAAAAGAAACCGATAGAATAAGTACTGGGCTTACAAAGAATAAGTCCCGGGGTCGATTTGCTCGACTAAAGTCGGTGCTCCAGCATGGTCGCAGTCAAATGACTGAAACAAGTAAAAGAGTAAAAGAGTAAAGAGTATTGATAAGTGTGTATGTATGTGTGTGTATATGTGTGTAAATACATATATACACACATATGTTTGGATGTCTGTTTCTACTATGTATGTATGTGTGTGCCTGTAAGTATGTATGTATACATATATATGTACATGTAATTCATGATTGTGTTATGATTGTTTATTTGCACTGAATACACTTTTCAATTTGACTAAAGTGATTAATATGTGAGATTAGAATACACAACATTTAATGTTTGTTTACACATAAAAAAAATAATTAGTAAAATATTAAAGACAAGTGCTGAATTTTTACTCTTTTCTCACATGTTAGCCGCTCCCCTCTGTTTAGCTTTTACTCTTGGGATGAACATTTATTGAAAAAATTTCACTGTGATCTTTATGTTTCTTTATATCCTATCAACTTTGCAATGTGATATTTCTTTTTACTTCTTCACTTCTTATAATACTCTAATAGACTTTTATACTATTTTACTTTTATGCTATTTTACTTTTCTTCTGAACACAGTGTGTTTTTATGCTTTTCTAAAAATAAAAAAAAACTGGGGTGAAAAGATATGAAAATTATTTACTGATAGTTCATGTGATCAAATCCTATTCCAATGATAGCATGATATTCTTCGGCAAGGTTCCTTCGTAATCCTTATCTTCGCTGTCATTTCATGTATCACTACCATCGCTCCTAACATCCAAATACCAGTGAATTTACTAGATTGATAGCTGAAATGTCTACTATCTAAGAAATTAGAGAGACCAGAGTTGTCTTTTAGTTTTTTACTTGTTTCAGTCATGTTGGGGCACCACCTTCAATTTTTAGCCGAATGAATAGATCTTAGTACTTACTTTTTAAACCTAGCACTTATTTTGTTGGTCTTTTTTGCTGAACCACTAAATTAAGGAGATGCAAACACAACAACACCGGTTGTCAAGTGGTGGTCATGGGACAAACACAGACAGAAAGATACACACACGAAGGTGGTGAGCTGGTAGAAACGTTAGCACGCCGGGTGAAAAGCTTAGCAGTATTTCGTCTGCCGCTACATTCTGATTTCAAATTCCACCAAGGTCGACTTTGCCTTTCATCCTTTCGGGGTCGATAAATTAAGTACCAGTTATGCATTGGAGTCGATGTAATCGACTTAATCCCTTTGTCTGTCCTTGTTTGTCCTCTCTGTGTTTAGCCCCTTGTGGGTAGTGAAGAAACAGGTATTTTGTCTGCTGCTACATTCTGAGTTCAAATTCTGCCAAGGTCGACTTTGCCTTTCATCCTTTCGGGGTCGATAAATTAAATTAAGTACCAATTACGCACTGAGGTCGATGTAATCAACTTAACCACTTTGTCTGTCCTTGTTTGTCCTCTCTATGTTTAGCCCCTTGTGGGCAATAAAAAATAAGAAAAATGCATGCACACACACACACATACACACACATATAAAGACAGGTATTCTCCATATAGAATACACTTCATAGTGCTCAAGAGATTTAAACTTGAGTAGGTAGAGGAACAGATGTAAGGACAAGCAAGTTAGACAAGTCGATATACAAAAAATATTAAATATATTTAATACAAAAAAATGTACATATGTTTACATATAAAAAGGTCCAACTTACACAAAATAGAAATCATATCAGGAATTAAAGGGGTTGAATAAGAGTTTTGTAAGTCCAACAGCTGTTTCGGGGGATGGGGGGGGGGATTTCATAGGTAAACATATGTACATTTCTTGTATTAAATGTATTTAATATTTTTTGTATATCAACTTGCATAACTTGCTTGTCCTTACATTTACATATATATATATGTATATATATATATATATATATTGGTAAAAACGGTAAGATAACAAAAGAAAGAAAAAGACCTCAATATTATGTAAATAGAGGAAATTTATCTATAAACTAATATGTTACAATTACTTAATAGTCAAGATAAAACTCTGAGTTTCAGATGCCGAAGTGGAAATTCACAACACCATCTCTTCGGTTATCTGGCCATCTGAAAAAACGTATATATATACAAACTCATACACACACACATGCGTACTGTAAAAGTTCATGCATACATCTATATATGCACAAGCACAAGAAAAACCATGGTTAAAGGTAACATAAAAAAACATAAGGAAGTATACAAAGCATATATATATATATATATATATATACGATGAGCTTTCAGTTTCCATCTACCATATCCACTCACAAGGCTTGGTCGGCCTGTGGCTAGAGTATAAACCATTTGCCAATGGTGCCATGCAGTGGTACTGAGTCCAGAACAATGTAGTTAGAAGCTTGTTCCCACACAGCATTGCCTCAAATTTTTTAATCATTAGCGCAAAACTCAAAATTAAAATGGTGTCTTTTTTATTCATTTTCGAAATATACAGCTAGAAGTTTTGGCATAAGTTGTGTGAGCTATTTGTTATGCACAAAGAAAATTCATATAGAAGAAAAATGAATTTCAGTAGAAATATATAGCACTCCCAGTTAATTAGCAGCACTTTCAGACATTGCTAACTGCATTCAAATATTGGCATCACATTCTAAGACAAAATTTTCCTATTGTTTTCATTTAAAATATTCATTAATATTAAACTAAATATTTTTTCTGCAATAAATTTTACAACTCCTACTGATTAATATCATGAAGAATAAATATAAAATTAGATGTATGGATGATATTGTGTGCCGCACTTCCTTTAAATGGTAAAGATTTCTAATGATCGTTTCTACTAAAGACACAAGGCCTGACATTTTGGGGGAGGGGGCCAGTTGACTAAGTTGACCTCAGTATGTAACTAGTACTTAATTTATCAACCATGAAAGAATGAAAGGCAAAGTTGACCTCAGTGAAATTTGAACTCAGAATGTAAGGACAGGCAAAATGCTACATTTTGCCCAGTATGCTAGCAATTCTGCCAGCTGGCCACCTGGAAGATTTCTAGTATTAAGCACAAAGTCACAAATTTTGAAAAGGGCTGTCGGTTATATCAACTTCAGTGCTATTTCATAGATCTTGGATAGATAAAAGACATAGTTATCCTTGAAGTGATTTGAACTCAGAATGTAAAAGATTGTAATTAATTATTGCAAGACATCTCTCTATATATAAACGGTAGTTTGTCTGTCTGTGTGTCTGTGTGTCTGTCAGGTTGTACCCTCACCCTGACCACGGCTTTCAACCGATTCTGATGAAACTTGACACACACATAGCCCAATGTCATAATTCAAAACTAACGCAGCTAAAATTTTGAAAAGTTTCCCCAGTTCTGAAAAAGATCGATAAATTCGACATGGGGTCGAGAATCTAAGCTTTTTATATGCAACACATTTTCTGTCTAGGGGACACAACTCGACCTTTTTATCGCCCAAAAGGATAGCTAGGAACATCGTATAACACAGAAGTATTCGAGTGAAGAGAAGACATTGCAACCTACACATGCGCCTTCATTCCCTAGAGGGAAAGGACTAGATTGGGATTAGTCGTTGCCTACTAGGGGCTCTTACATACCCGGGAAACGCCGGGCTATGCTGCTAGTTTTTTCTAAAATGCACTGCCCTTTATTTTCATTGAATAAGTTATTTTGAATGGAAAATCTAATAGTTAAAGTAACTGTTTTTTTAAAAAAATGCTTCAGTAATTGGGGGAAATGAGGACGTGAATAATGGTGATTAAAAAACAAAGAAATCTAAGTGATGATAGTGGATTGGGCTTATTAATAGTGGTAGTACCAGTGTTTTGAACCTACTAAGTTCAGCCAGAAAGTTATGAGACAAAGTTTCATATAATTTCAGCCAGAAAGCTTTTATATGTGTAAGAATATGTATTTTTACAATAAATCAATATTGAAATAATTTCTCAATGTAATGGCAAAGTTACAACAAACAAAAGTTATGTAACATGAAATTTGGCAATATTTGTAATGAGTAGCAGTAACAGAAAGCACACAATGGTAATTATTGTGTTTCAGCGTTTTGCCTTGAAATGAATGATACTGTCATCAAAATTCAGGTTGTCTATTTGTGGAAATAGTACCAAAAGTTGTCCAGTTTGTTGAGTACCATAGATTCCACCAATAAGACTTGATTATTCACAGCTTGAAAAAAGTTTGTCCTTTGACTCACTGCTTCAAATTGGTGTCATGCTTGAGAGCAATTTAAAGCAATGTTAACATATTCCTGTAACTTGATTTCTAAATTCAAAATGTATGACTTCCACTTGAAATAGTTTTTCACTGTAACACTCTGCCTGTAGATCATCGAAATTCGGTCAATATGTCTCTGCCATAAATTTAAAGCTATCAATGTTTGAGAAACCAAACACTTTGTAAACTGTGGGATGATGTCAGCAACTGGGGAGCTGACCGGAACTTGGGGCTGACCAGAAGAGGCAGCAGTGATGCGCGCGCAGGTAGGGCAGGATTCTGCCTTTTCGATTGACGTCGCCGAGCGAGTAAGATGGGCCAGCATGTTGTTACGGTTGGGAGAAGCAGCTGCTATTTCTAGCGTTCGGGTCGGGCTGTGTTGAAGGATCCATTACCGTTGAAGGGTCTCCATCTGAGCTAAGAGAAGGTAGGTGTCTTTATTTCAAATCTCTCGCATACCCCACATACACCAAAATGGAAAGCCACTGTGTGGTATTAATCATTTATCTACAGAAAAATGGTATTGAAAAATCTCTGGACAAATTGAATCCAAAGCAGGAATGAAGGTCTTATGACAAAAATTGGTTGGAGGATCTCTATTTGTTGTCAACCAGCTTCCTACGACCTCTCAGACCATCACATCCACCAAATGTGACAGTTTGTTTCACTGTTTTGGCTTCCTCCAAACTTGCTGGTCACCCTTGCTTCTTGCCTATTTGATCACAGGCCACACGACTCTGACATTCAGCTTGTTTCAGTTGGTGTAGTAATCCCCAACATAACTGGATATTGATTCACTTTCTGCTTTTATAACTAGGAAAGAGGTAATTAGCCAAGACAGCACTATAGCCAGTGGCTTGATTCATAGCAGAATTTGTTCAATGAGGATGAGATAAGAATAAACGTTTGCCGAGAAAATTAATAAAAGACATTTACTCTCAAATGTGTCATGTGTAATATGGTATCCTCAGTGAAATACAATGGTATCCAGTATGAATGGAACTAAACAACTCACAGCATAACATGAAGCATGCTGACAGCTCTAACTAATGTTGAAGAAACCTTTCAGTTCCATTGGCTTCAAGACACCATTTTGTTCCTGCAATTATATGAGATACTGATGTAAAGTAAACCAAACCGTGATCAAATAGAATTGCAAAAGTATTGTGACTTATTCTCTCACTATGGTAATAGAGGGTAAATGGAACAACAGAATGCAGCTGTTCTTAAAAACCAGTGATTTCTTCTACTTATTAATGAGGTATCCTTGGAGCATTGAGTGATATATAACTAAGAATTAACAATAATACAGTTCCATACTGGCAATATGTGCTGCAGAAGCATTATAGCAAGTAGTTCAAATGCTATAACCAATAATACATTCTTGTCAAAAAGGCAGTACAGATGAAGTGAGAGCTGTTTAGTGTACAGAATGTCTTTGTTTCACTCTTTGAACTCATTCATTTTTTATTACTAATGCCATGAAAAAAGATAGAAAATCTTGTTCTGAATATTGGGACATGAACGTTTTTGCAATTTGAATACTCTCTATTATAAATTTTTTTTTCTTTTTGATAATATTTTCATTCTTTGATATTAGATACAATATTTCTAACATGTTACCATCCATTTACTTGTCATGTTCATATACTCATTGGGAATTCTTCTGTATCACTGTTAATCATAAACCAGATACAAAAACAGATAAATAGTGACTGTTTTTACAAACTTGCTGGCCATGAGTGTTGTTAGTTGTTGATCACAGAATAGCAGAGAGATGTTCCTTTTAAAACATTTTGATAATTCCTCCATACAGAAGCAGCTGTGATTATAAAATCCAGACCACGTGTATAAAACCAAAGTATACTTATATTCTCATAATGCTTCCAATCAAGAAACCATTCCTTACTGAATACCTCATTATTGCTGATTTTGAATTACCTGGAAAACAATAGTTTCAAATTTTGGTACAATGCCTGTAATTTTGTGGGAGGGGCTGAGTTGATAACATTGATCTCAGTATTCAACTGTTTCTTATTTTACCGACCCTGAAATGAAAGGCAATTTCGACTCCAGTGGCATTTGAACTCAGAATATACAGACGGATGAAATGTCGCTAAGCATTTTGCCCAGAGTGCTAAGGATTCTGCTAGTTCACTAACTTGATTATCTGGAAAATATTGATTTCAAATTTTGGCACAAGGCCAGCAATTACATCGACCTCCAATACTCAGCTAGTACTTATTTCATCGGCCCCACCAAATGGACGAAACACAAAATTGACATTGGTGGGATTTGAACTTAGAATGTGCTGGCAGATAAATTACTGCTAAGCATTTTGTCAAGCATACTAAGCATTCTACCAGCTCACTGCCTTGATTTTCCTGAAAATGTTGACAACAAAAAGACTATACTGCATTTTCTGATATGTTGTTATCGATCATAGATTGAATTTATAAATTTCTGGTGTGAAACTGCAATGATTTAAGCCAATGTCATGAAAATTTCCTGAACTATAGTTTAGAGGCTCCATTGCTTTAGTTGTCTGTTGGATGAGGACACAACATGAATTTAAAACACAAAGAGCTGGAGCAAATAACTGAATGATATTTTATTTAATCCAGCATTTTAACAACTTTACTAATTCAATGCCACCCAAAATAATTATTGAAATTGATAATTATGTAATAATTAAAGTGATAATTAAAATCAAGAGCTCAGTTTTAAAGGTATTAAAAAAAGACAATAAATGAATACTTTTGTCTTCTGACATCAGATTTTATCTGATTAACACATTTAACAATCAACTTTCCTGAGACCATGCTCATATCGAAATCATAAACCTACCAGTGTATAAGAGAAAATGAGGGTGCTCTGCATGGTCATTTGATCTGCCAGAAATAGCAGCCAAATCTCCTTCAAATCATAGCCCACCATCTTAGAAAATGTACTCTTAGATCCTTTATCCGTAGTGAGAAGATAAAATGATCAAAGCTGGAATGCTTTTAATTAGAGGTCTGCCTGATTAGGGCTGACCTAACACTAAACAACTGCAACCTCATTCTAATATATAAAATTGCCAAAGGGTGGCAAGATGGCAGAATTGTTAGCAAGCCGGGCAAAATGCTTAGCAGCAATTTGTCTCTCTCTACATTTTGAGTTCAAATTTCATTGCAGTCAACTTTACCTTTCATCATTTCTGGATCTATTAAATAAGTACCAGTTGAACACTGGGGTTGATGTAAATGATTTATCCTCTCTCTGAAATTGCTGGCTTTGTGCCATATTTTGAAACCATTATATAAAGTTACAAAAAAAGTAACAAAATGAGAGTATCAATAGTATGCGAGGCAATTTTTAAATTATTTTGTTATGTGGCCATTTCCAGCGCCACCCCGACTGGCCTCCATGCTGGTGGCATGTAAAAAGCACCATACGATTGTGGCTGTTGCCAGCCTTGTCTGGCCCCTGTGCTGGTGGCACGTAAAAAGCACCATCCGATCATGGCCGTTTGCCAGCCTCGTCTGGCACCTGTGCAGGTGGCACGTAAAAAGCACCCACTACACTCACGGAGTGGTTGGCATTAGGAAGGGCATCCAGCTGTAGAAACACTGCCAGATCAGACTGGGCCTGGTGCAGCCTACTGGCTCTCCAGACCCCAGTTGAACCCTCCATCACATGCTAGCATGGAAAACGGACGTTAAACGATGATGATGATGATACTAAAGCCTATTCCTCATTTTTTAGAAGTGGGTAGCCACAACAAGACACATTTCTCAGCTCAAAGAGATAAGCCTCGTTTTATGCTCGGGTCAAGGCATAGAACACAACCCCCAGTATCAGCATCAGGCCTGACATTATATGCTGGTTTACACCCACTGTATCATGCTGGTTGCCCCTTTGAGCAACATCAAATTCACTCGTCCATGAACACCCTCCAAGCTTTCCTATCATTTATAAACTCTCTTGCTTCTCTCACTCCAACACCCCTAACCACCAAAGTTATGCTGTCCATCCACACAAAACAAGGTCTGCCTCTGGTTCAGCTGTCTACCACTTCTGCCTTTATCATCCTTCTTACCATCCTCTCCTTATCCATCCTCTTCATGTGATCAAACCACATCAACATTCATCTATCCATTTTAGTTGTTAGGTTTTCTCTCATCCCTACTCGCCTTCGCACCTCCTCGTTCCTCACCCTATCCATCCATGTCACACCAACCACAGCCCTCTGACATCTCATCTCAAACACATCTACTAGTTACCTCTTTTCCACTTCTCTCAACCCCAATGTCTCTGCACCATATAACATTGTCAGCACAACCATACCCTCATACACACCTATTTTCACTTTCATACTCAACCTTTTTTCACAACTCCAAGTACCTTACTGAGGTAAAATACTCATCCATCTTTATATTCCAAGTTAAAATTCCGCTGTGAATGAAAATTGACTTTGCCATTCATCCACCACCCCAAAGTTGCTGGCCTTGTACCAAAATTTGAAACCAATATGTAAAATTACAATAAAGTTATAGATAATTTACTAAGTCACCAAGCAATCTTTATTATACAGAAAATTAAATGAGACCTTTAGGTTCTCAAGAGATTCCAAATATATTTATCTGATACTTCATATGTAAGCACGTATGTATGAGTTGTATGGCTGTGTGATAAAAAGCTTGCTTCTCAACCACATGGATCTAGGTTCAATCCCTCTGTGTGGTACATTAGGCAAGTATGTTCTATTATAGCCACAGGTTGACCAAAGCTTTGTGAGTGAATCTGGTAGACAGAAACTGAGAGAAGCCTGCCATACCCCCACACTCTCATCCCAACCCACACCCACCTTTATACCCCACCCTTGCATCTCCCACTCCTGCATCCCCCACCCTCGTATCTCTCACACCCCAACATCACCACACACCACCACACACACACCACCACACAACACAGCACCACACCACAACACAACATACCACACATCACCACACCATCACACCACAACAAAACACACACCACACATCACCACACCACACACCACTACATCACACCACGCCACATCACACCACTCCACACACACTAGTACTGACCACCTTCCAACACCCGCACCATCATCCACACACCTACACATGCACATACCCCCACGTCAAGGTCACCAGCCCCTATCTACATGCAAACACATGCTCTCACATACACATGCACAAACACCTTCATTTTGGAATGACCACTACATTATTGTCTCCCCTTCTTCCTAGCTCTCCTGTCCGACCACCTCTGTTCAGCCATCACCATGATTGACTGATAGCCACTAAAGCTTCTTTCATTCTCTCTCTGTTTATCTTCTCGTCTTCCTTTCTGCTGAAGAGCGTAGGCTCAAAACATAAAAGATTTTCTCACCTTCCTGAGCATTAAACTAATACAACTGCTTATTGTTTACACACTTGTCTCCATTTTTTGTTTTTTTGCAAATTCCAACTATATATATATATATATATAAATATATATATAAATATATATATGTATGTATACACACACGCGCAAACATACACGTGTATACATGTATATATATATATTTATGCATGTGTATCCTTGTGGATGGGTTTATGACTGAAACAAGTAAAAGAATATAAGAATAAAATAATATGCATGAATCTATATACATACATACATATATATACTTATATATATATATATATATATATATATACATACCTACACACACACACATATATATATATATATATATGTATATATATATATATATGTATATATATATGTGTATATATGTGTGTATCTATATATATATATATATATATATACACATATATATATATATATATATATATATATATATATATACCCACACACACACACATGTACACACACAAATCACACACACACACAGATATAGATATAACAATAAATGTTGCTGAGAGGGTGAAGAAAGTAATTTATGGGAAAACATATAAAGACACAAGAGAAACAAATAGAAAAACACTCAAACCACTTGTCAGTTGTTGACCAGTTATCATCGCAATTTCAACATCTTCTGACAATATTATTCAATCTGGTGATACCAACAATATGGTAGCAGGCAAGGTATAGATAAGAGAATGTGTGAAATGAACAAGGGAATAAAAAAAAAATAAATATACAAAATTAGATGAGGTCGGTAATAGGAAAAATATATTCGGTTTTCTGACAGAACAGTAGTTTAAAATAAATTGTGAGAATGGAGAAAAACACAAAATGAAACACACACACACACACACACACAGTGGCCCAGCAACAAAATTTGTTAAGGGGGTGCAAACCCAGGTCCTAATTTTTTAATGAAAAATGTGGATTTTTCCAATGTTAACATTAAAACAAATGCAGGTATAATAATAATTTTTATTATTATGAGGGTCAGCTGAAATATTCATAACCTGAGCAAGACACTCTCAATGGAATGTGACCAAATGAAGTTCATTTTCTAACATAGTTCCTCTTACTGTCCACACACTTCCATTAGTAGTTGCAGTGCTTGGATCACACTGGTGAAGAAGCTTTTCTGTTGATCAAAATGGTCATCAACAACAGATACGGTGTTCTCATCATGGTGATATTGATACTCAGCTGAGTGTTTTTCTGTTTTTCTATCTGTCCGTCCATACATACATATATATATATATATATATATATAATATATATATATATATGTAGTTCGTGGAGGAGGGAGCTGTCTTGCCAAAGCGCCAGATTAATCCATAGCTATTGAAGTGTATATTCCTCGCCCTAGATGTGCAAGCTGGCACTTTTGGAACGGAGATGTAATCTCCATTTGTAGGTGTGGTATAACTCAATCGCAAATTATGGTGCCAGACTCTTCAGTATCTACCATTCATATATCACTGTGTATGCCTCACATCTTTGCTCCAGGAAGTACAGTCGTACCTACTTTACTCTCTCCCAGTAGCTCAGCAATGTTCCTCGTATACAATCTCTGAACTACCTGCAGTTCAGCAACTTTTCCAAAGGTGAAAAAGCCATAGTTGAGAACATTAATCTAGACGGCTAAAGACGAATGTCCAGCACAGTTTCCTGGTGCATGGTACTGAGGTTTCTCAGAACCTAGCCATATATTTAACGTAGAACGAGGAGGTGGGGGCAGTAAGGACAATGAGCTCAATGAAAAGTAGTCTGTATAAAAGATATTGGATAAACATTTTTGATTTAAAGTGTCTGGTGAAAATATTGAAAAGGTTGGCTGAAAATGTTTCCTAAAAATGAGTGATGGAAATGATTCATGAACATGTTTGACGAAAATATTTCATGAAAATGTTTGATAAAAATGTTCGATGAAAATATCTGATGAAAATGTGTAATGAAAATGTATGATGAAAATGTTTGATGAAAATGTCTAATGACAATGTTTAATAAAAATGTTTGATGAATATGTTTCATGGAAATGTTTGATGAAAATGTTTGATAAAAATGTCTGATGAAAATATCTGATGAAAATGTTTGATGAAAATATCGGATAAAAATGTTTGATGAATATGTCTGATAAAAATGTTTGATGAAGATATTTGATAAGTTTTATGAAAATGTTTGATGAAAATGTTTGATGAAAATGTCTGATGAAAATATCTGAAAATCCTTGATGAAAACGTTTGATGAAAATGTCTGATGAAGATGTCTGATGAAAATTTTTCATGAAGATATCTGATGAAAATGTATGATGAAAATGTTTGATGAAAATGTCTAATGACGATGTTTAATAAAAATGTTTGATGAATATGTTTGATGGAAATGTTTGATGAAAATGTTCGATAAAAATGTCTGATGAAAATATCTGATGAATATGTCTGATAAAAATGTTTGATGAAGATATTTGATAAAAAATTTTATGAAAATGCTTGATAAAAATGTTTGATGAAAATGTCTGATGAAAATATCTCAAGAAAATCCTTGATGAAAATGTTTGATGAAAATGTCTGATGAAGATGTCTGATGAAAATTTTTCATGAAGATATCTGATGAAAATGTCTGATGAAAATATCTGATCAAAATATTTGATAAACATGATTGATGAAAATGTTTTATAAAAATGTTTGATGAAAATGTCTGAAGAAAATGACTGATGAAAATGTTTGATGAAAATGCCTGATGAAAATGTTTGAGAAAAATGTTTGATGAAAATCGTCGATTAAAATGTCTAATGAAAATGTCGGATAAAATGCCTGATGAAAAAGTTTGTTGAAAATGTTTAATGAAAATGTCAAATGAAAATGTTTGATGAAAATGTTGGATAAAAATGTTTGATGAAAAGTTTGATGAAAATGTTTCATGAAAATGTCTGAAGAAATGTTTGATGAAAATGTTTCAAAAAAAATTTTCATCAGATGTATTCAACAAACATCAAAAATTGCAGCAAATATTTTCATCAGATATATTCATCAAATTTTCCTGAACCATGTTCATCAAACATTTTCATCAAAGATTTTCTTCAAACATTTTCATGAAACATGTTCATCAAACATTTTCATCGAACATTTTCATGAAACATTTTCATAAAACATTTTATCAAATATTTTCTTCAAATATTTTCATCAAACATTTCCATTAGATATTTTCATCAAGCATTTTAACAAATATTTTCATCAAACATTTTCATCAGACATTTTCATCAAGTTCAAAAAAATGTTTGGTTAAAATGTTTGATAAACTGTTTCATGAATATGTATTATGAAAATGATAGATGAAAATATCTGTTGAAAATGTTTCATGAAAGTGTTTGATGAAAATGTTTGATGAAATTATTTTATGAAAATGTTTGAAGATAATGTCTGATTAAAATGTTTGATGAAAATGTTTCATGAAAATGTTTAATAAAAATGTTTGATGAAAATATTTCATTGACATATTTGACGAAAACGTTTGAAAAAATTTGTTTGAAGAAAATGTCTGATGAAAATGTTTGATGAAAAAGTTTGACGAAAATGTTTGATAAAAATGATGGATGAGAATGTTCGATGAAAATGACTGATGAAAATGTTTGAAGATAAAACTTGATGAAATGTCTGATGAAAATGTTTCACAAAGTTTCATGAAAATGTTTGATGTAAGGTCTAATGAAAATGTTAAATAAAGATGCTTGATAAACATGTCTGATGAAAATGTTTGATGAAGATGCTTGATGAAAATGTCCAATGACAGTGTTTAATAAAAATGTTTGATGAAAATGTCTGAAGAAAATGTCTGATGAAAATGTTTGATGAAAATGTCTGATGAAAATATCTGAGGAAAATGTTTGATGAAATGTTTGATAAAAATGTTTGACAAAAAGGTTTGATGAAAGTGTCAAAATATTCATCAGATGTATTCAAAAAACATCAAAAATTGCAGCAAATATTTTCATCAAATATTTTCCTGAACAATTTTCATCACACATTTTCTTCAAACATTTTCGGGAAACATGTTCATCAAACGTTTTCATGAAACATTTTCATGAAACATTTTCTTCAAACATTTTCATGAAACATGTTCATCAAATATTTTCATCGAACATTTTCATGAAACATTTTTATGAAACATTTTCTTCAAATATTTTCATCAAGCATTTTCATTAGATAAAGCATTTTAACAAATATTTTCATCAAACATTTTCATCAGACATTTTCATCAAGTTCAAAAAAATGTTTGGTTACAATGTTTGATAAACTGTTTCATGAATATGTATTATGAAAATGATAGATGAAAATATCTGCTGAAAATGTTTCATGAAAGTGTTTGATGAAAATGTTTGATGAAATTATTTTATGAAAATGTTTGAAGATAATGTCTGATGAAAATGTTTGATGAAAATGTTTCATGAAAATGTTTAATAAAAATGTTTGATGAAAATATTTCATTGACATATTTGACGAAAACATTTCAAAAAATTTGTTTGAAGAAAATGTCTGATGAAAATGTTTGATGAAAAAGTTTGACGAAAATGTTTGATAAAAATGACGGATGAGAATGTTCGATGAACATGTCTGATGAAAATGTTTGAAGATAAAACTTGATGAAATGTTTCAAAAAGTTTCATGAAAATGTTTGATGTAAGGTCTAATGAAAATGTTAAATAAAGATGCTTGATTAACATGTCTGATGAAAATGTTTGATGAAGATGCTTGATGAAAATGTCCAATGACAATGTTTAATAAAAATGTTTGATGAAAATGTTTGATGGAAATGTTTGATGAAAATGTTTGATAAAAATGTCTGATGAAAATGTTTGATGAAGATATTTGATAAAAAGTTTTATGAAAATGTTTGATGAAAATGTCTGATGAAAATGTTTAATGAAAAAGTTTAATAAAAATGTATGATGAAATTGTCTAATGAAAATATCTGAAGAAAATGCTTGATGAAAATGCTTGATGAAAATGCCTGATGAAGATGTCTGATGAAAATCTTTCATGAAGATATCTGATGAAAATGTCTGATTAAAATATTTGATAAACATGTTTGATGAAAATGTTTAATAAAAATGTTTGATGAAAATGTCTGAAGAAAATGTCTGATGAAAATGTTTGATGAAAATGTCTGACGAAAATGTTTGAGGAAAATGTTTGATGAAATGTTTGATAAAAATGTTTGACAAAAAGGTTTGATGAAAGTGTCAAAATATTCATCAGATGTATTCAACAAACATGAAAAATGCAGCAAATATTTTCAACAAATATTTTCCTGAACAATTTTCATCAAACATTTTCTTCAAACATTTTCATGAAACATGTTCAAACATTTTCATCGAACATTTTCATGAAACATTTTATCGAACATTTTCTTTAAACGTTTCATCAGACATTTTCATCAAATACATTATCAAATATCTTAATCAAACATTTTCATTACATATTTTCATCAAGCATTTTAACAAATATTTTCATGAAACATTTTCATGAAACATTTTCTTCAGATATTTTCATCAGACATTTTCATCAAGTTCAAACAAATGTTTGGTTAAAATGTTTGATAAGCTGTTTCATGAATATGTATTATGAAAATGATAGATGAAAATATCTGCTGAAAATGTTTCATGAAAGTGTTTGATGAAAATGTTTGATGAAATTATTTTATGAAAATGTTTGAAGATAATGTCTGATGAAAATGTTTGATGAAAATGTTTCATGAAAATGTTTAATAAAAATGTTTGATGAAAATATTTCATTGACATATTTGACGAAAACGTTTGAAAAAATTTGTCTGAAGAAAATGTCTGATGAAAATGTTTGATGAAAAAGTTTGACGAAAATGTTTGATAAAAATGACGGATAAGAATGTTCGATGAAAATGTCTGATGAAAATGTTTAAAGATAAAACTTGATGAAATGTCTGATGAAAATGTTTCAAAAAGTTTCATGAAAATGATTGATGTAAGGTCTAATGAAAATGTTAAATAAAGATGCTTGATAAACATGTCTGATGAAAATGTTTGATGAAAATGCTTGATGAAAATGTCCAATGACAATGTTTAATAAAAATGTTTGATGAAAATGTTTGATGGAAATGTTTGATGAAAATATTTGATAAAAATGTTTGACAAAAGGGTTTGATGAAAGTGTCAAAATATTCATCAGATGTATTCAAAAAACATCAAAAATTGCAGCAAATATTTTCATCAGATATTTTCCTGAACAATTTTCATCAAACATTTTCTTCAAACATTTTGATGAAACATGTTCATCAAACATTTTCATCGAATATTTTCATGAAACATTTTATCAAACATTTTCTTCAAACGTTTTCATCAGACATTTTCATCAAATACATTATCAAATATCTTAATCAAATATTTTCATTACATATTTTCATCAAGCATTTTAACAAATATTTTCATCAAACATTTTCTTCATATATTTTCATCAGACATTTTCATCAAGTTCAAAAAAATGTTTGGTTAAAATGTTTGATTAACTGTTACATGAAAATGTTTTAGGAAAATGTTAGATGAAAATATCTACTGAAAATGTTTGATGAAATTATTTTATGAAAATGTTTGATGAAAATGTTTGATGAAAATGTTTGATAAAAATATTTGATGAAAATATTTGAAGATAATGTCTGAAGAAAATGTCTGATGAAAATGTTTGATGAAAAAGTTTGATGAAAATGTTTGATAAAAATGACGGATGAAAATGTCTGATGAAAATGTTTGAAGAAAAAACTTGATAAAATGTCTGAATGAAAATGTTTGAAAATGTTTCATGAAAATGTTTGATGTAAGGTCTAATGAAAATGTTAAATGAAGATGCTTGAAGAACATGTCTGATGAAAATGTTTGATGAAGATGCTTGATGAAAATGTCTAATGACAATGTTTAATAAAAATGTTTGATGAAAATGTTTGATGGAAACGTTTGATAAAAATGTTTGATAAAAATGTCTGATGAAGATATTTGATAATAGGTTTTATGAAAATGTTTGATGAGAATGTCTGATGAAAATATCTGAACAAAATGCTTGAGGAAAATGCTTGATGAAAATGCTGGATGAAGATGGCTGATAAAAATCTTTCATGAAGATATCTGATGAAAATGTCTGATTAAAATATTTGATAAACATGTTTGATGAAAATGTTTAATAAAAATATTTGATGAAAATGTCTGAAGAAAATGTCTGATGAAAATGTTTGATGAAATTGTCTCATGAAAATATTTGAGGAAAATGTTAGATAAAAATGTTTGTTGAAAATGTTCGATGAAAATGTTTGATGAAAATGTTTTTTGAAAATGTTTCATGAAAATGTCTGATGGAAAAGCTTGATGAAAATGTTTGATGAAAATATTTGATTGAAATATTTTATAAAAATTTTTGATAAAAATGTCCGATGAAAATGTCTGATGAAAATGATTGATGAAAATGTCTGATAAAAATGTTGGATAAAAATGTCTGATGAAAATGTTTTTTGAAAATGTTTTTTGAAAATGTTTTTTGAAAATGTTCGATGGAAAATGTTTGATGAAAATGTTTGATGAAAATATTTTGAGGAATATTATGGAAATCTTGATGAAAATGTCTGATGAAAATATCTGATGAAAATGTATCATGAAAATGTTTGAAGAAGATGTCTAAAAAATGTTTGATTACAATGATTGATGAAAATGTTTGATGAAAATATAAAAATATCTTATGAAAATGTTTGATAGAAATGTTTGATGAAAATGTTTGATAAAAATTCTCTATAAAAATGTCCGATAAATATTGTCTGATGAAAATGTGTGATGAATATATTTGAAGAAAATGTTTGATGGAAAGGTTTGATCAAAATATCGGATGAAAATGCTTGATGAATAAGTCTCATGAAAATGATTGATGAAAATATTTGATTAAATGTTCCATTAAAATGTCTGATGACAATGTTTGATAAAAATTTCTAATGAAAATCTTACATGAAAGTGTTTGATGAACGTGTATGCTAAAAATGTTTGATGAAAATATCTGATGCAAATGTCTGAAAAAAATGTCTGATGAAAATGTTTGATGAAAATCTCTAACGAAAATGTCTGATAGAAATGTTGAATAAAAATGTCTGAGGAAAATATTTGTTGAAAATGTTCGATGGAAATATGTGATGAAAATGTATGATGAAAATGTTTGATGGAAATGTTTGATGAAAATGTCTGATGGAAAAGCTTCATGAAATTATTTGGTGAAAATATTGGATGGAAATATTTTATGAAAACTTTTGATAAAAATGACGAATGAAAATGTCTGATGAAAATGTTTGATGAAAATGTCTGATGAAAATGTTTGATGAAAAAGCTTGATAAAATGTTTCATAAAAATGTTTCACTAAAAGGCTTGATGAAAGTGTCAAAATTTTCATCAATATATACAATAAACATCATAAATTGATGCAAATATTTTCATAAGATATATATTCATCAAATATTTTCCTGAAATATTTTCATCAAACATTTTAATCAAACATTTTCTTCAAACATTTTCACCAAACATGTTCAGACATTTTCATCGAACATTTTCATGAAACATTTTCATGAATCATTTTATCAGATATTTTCTCCAAAAAGTTTCATCAGACATTTTCATCAAACATTTTATCAAATATTTTCATCAAACACTTTCATCAGACATTTTCATCCGGCATTTTTTCAAATATTTTCATCAAACATTTTCATCAAACATTTTCTTCAGATATTTTCATCTGACATTTTCATCAAATTCAACAAAATGTTTGGATAAAATGTTTGATAAATTGATTCATGAAAATGTTTTATGAAAATGTTCGATGAAAATATCTATTGAAATTGTTTCATGAAAATGCTTGATGAAAATGTTAAATGAAGATGCTTGTAGAACACGTCTGGGGAAAATGTTTGATGATGATGCTTGATGAAAATGTCTGATGAAAATGTTTGGAGAAAATGTTCGATGAAAATATCTGACGAAAATATTTGATGAAATTGTCTGATGAAAATCTTAGTCGAAAATGTTTTATGAACATGTATGGTGAAAATGTTTGATTAAAATGTGTGATGAAAATGTCAGAAGAAAATGTTTAATGAAAATATTGATGAAAATGTTTGATGAAAATGTGTAATGAAAATCTTACATGAAAATGTTTGATGAAAATGTATGATATTAATGTCTGTTCAAAATGTTTAATGAACATGTTTCATAAAAATGTTTGATGAAAATATCCAACGAAATTGTTTCACGAAAGTGTTTGGTGAAAATGTTTGATGAAAAAAATATTTTACGAAAATGTTTGATGAAAATGTTTGATGGAAATGTTTGATGAAAATGTTTGATGAAAATGTTTGATGAAAATGTCTGATGAAAATGTTTGATAAAAATTTCTAATGAAAATCTTACATGAAAATGTTTGATGAAAATGTATGATGAAAATGTTTGATGAAAATATCTGATGCAAATGTCTGAAAAAAATGTCTGATGAAAATGTTTGATGAAAATCTCTAACGAAAATGTCTGATAGAAATGTTGAATAAAATGTCTGAGGAAAATATTTGTTGAAAATGTTCGATGGAAATATGTGATGAAAATGTATGATGAAAATGTTTGATGAAAATGTTTGATGAAAATGTCTGATGGAAAAGCTTCATGAAATTATTTGGTGAAAATATTGGATGGAAATATTTTATGAAAACTTTTGATAAAAATGACGAATGAAAATGTCTGATGAAAATGTTTGATGAAAATGTCTGATGAAAATGTTTGATGAAAAAGCTTGATAAAATGTTTCATAAAAATGTTTCACTAAAAGGCTTGATGAAAGTGTCAAAATTTTCATCAAATATATACAATAAACATCATAAATTGATGCAAATATTTTCATAAGATATATATTCATCAAATATTTTCCTGAAATATTTTCATCAAACATTTTAATCAAACATTTTCTTCAAACATTTTCACCAAACATGTTCAGACATTTTCATCGAACATTTTCATGAAACATTTTCATGAATCATTTTATCAGATATTTTCTCCAAAAAGTTTCATCAGACATTTTCATCAAACATTTTATCAAATATTTTCATCAAACACTTTCATCAGACATTTTCATCCGGCATTTTTTCAAATATTTTCATCAAACATTTTCATCAAACATTTTCATCAAACATTTTCTTCAGATATTTTCATCTGACATTTTCATCAAATTCAACAAAATGTTTGGATAAAATGTTTGATAAATTGTTTCATGAAAATGTTTTATGAAAATGTTCGATGAAAATATCTATTGAAATTGTTTCATGAAAATGCTTGATGAAAATGTTAAATGAAGATGCTTGTAGAACACGTCTGGGGAAAATGTTTGATGATGATGCTTGATGAAAATGTCTGATGAAAATGTTTGGAGAAAATGTTCGATGAAAATATCTGACGAAAATATTTGATGAAATTGTCTGATGAAAATCTTAGTCGAAAATGTTTTATGAACATGTATGGTGAAAATGTTTGATTAAAATGTGTGATGAAAATGTCAGAAGAAAATGTTTAATGAAAATATTGATGAAAATGTTGATGAAAATGTGTAATGAAAATCTTACATGAAAATGTTTGATGAAAATGTATGATATTAATGTCTGTTCAAAATGTTTAATGAACATGTTTCATAAAAATGTTTGATGAAAATATCCAACGAAATTGTTTCACGAAAGTGTTTGGTGAAAATGTTTGATGAAAAAAATATTTTACGAAAATGTTTGATGAAAATGTCTGATGAAAATATTTGATGAAAATGTTTGAATAAAATGTCTGATGAAGTTGTTTGAAGAAAATGTTTGATGAAAATGATTGATGAATATTTTATGAAAATACTTGCTGCAATTTTTGATGTTTTTTAAATTTATATTATGGAAATCTTGATGAAAATGTCTGATAAAAATATCTGAAGATGTTTCATGAAAATGTTTGATGAAAATGTTTCATGAAAATGTTTGAAGAAAATGTTTCATGGAAATGTTTGAAGAAGATGTCTGCGGAAAATGTTTGATGACAATGATTGATGAAAATGTTTGATGGAAATTTTAAAATATTTCATGAAAATATATGATAGAAATGCTTGATGAAATTGTTTGATAAAAATTCTGTTAAAAATGTCTGATAAATATAGTCTGATGATAATGACTGATGAAAATGTGTGATGAATATATTTGAGGAAAATGTTTGTTGAAAAGGTTTGATGAAAATGTCGGATGAAAATGCATGATGGATAAGTCTCATGAAAATGTTTGATGAAAATAATTGATTAAATGTTTCATTAAAACGTCTGATGACAATGTTTGATAAAAATTTCTAATGAAAATATTACAAGAAAATGTTTGATGAACGTGTATGATGAAAATGTTTGATGAAAATGTGTGATGCAAATGTCTGAAGAAAATTTCTGATTAAAATGTTTGATGAAAATGTTTGATGAAAATGTCTTGTGAAAAAGTCTCCTGAAAATGTATGAGGAAAATGTCTGATGAAAATGTTTGATAAAAATGTTTGATGAAAATGATTGATTAAAATGTTTGAATAACATGTTTCATGAAAATGCTTGATGAAAATGTCCGATGAAAATGTCTGATGAAAATGTTTGATGTATATGTCTGATCAAAATGTTTGATGAAAATGTTTGAAGAAAATATTGGAGGAAAATGTCTGATAAAAATGTTTGATGAAAATGCTTGAGGAATATGTCTGATGAAAATATTTTATGAAAATGTCATGAAAATGTTTCATGAAAATGTTTGATGGAAAAGTTTGAGGAAAATGTTTGATGAAAATGTTCGATGAACGTGTATGATGAAAACGTTTGATGGAAATGTCTGATGCAAATGTTTGGTAAAAATGTTTGATGAAAATTTTTGATGAAAATATCTGATGAAAATGTCTGATGAAAATGTTTGATGAAAATATATATTGAAAACTTTCACGAAAGTGTTTCATGAAAATGTTTCATGTAAATGTTTTATGAAAATGTTTGATGAAAAGGTTTGATGAAAATGTCTGATTAAAATGTTTGATGAAAGTATTTGAAGAAAATATCTGATGAAAATGTTTGATGAAAATGTTTCATCAAAATGTCTGATGACAATGTTTATTAAATATATTTGATGAAAATATTTGATGGAAATGTTTGAGGAAATTGTTCGACAAAAATTGTCTGATGAAAATGTCTGATGAATAAGTTTGATAAAAATGTTTGATGAAAATGTCTGATGAAAATGTCTGATGAAAATGTTTGATGAAAATGTCTGATGAAATTTTTGATGAAAATATTTGAAAATATTTCATGATAATATTGGAAATGATTGATTAAAATGCTTGAAAAACATGTCTGATGATGAAGCTTGTTGAAAGTGTTTTATGAAAATATTTCATGAAAATTTCTGGTGAAAATCTAAGATGAAAATGTTTGATGAACATGTACGAGGAAAGTGTTTGATAAAAATATCTGATGAAAATGTCAGAAAATGCTTGATGAAAATGTTTGATGGGAATCTGTAATGAAAATCTGAGATGAAAATGTAGGATGAAAATGTCTGATGAGAATATTTCATGAAAGTGTTTCATGAAAATGATTTATAAAAAAGATATATGAAAATGTTTGAGGAAAATGTTTGATGAAAATGTCTCATAACATTGTTTAATAAAAAATATTTGATGAATATGTTTGATGGAAATGTTTGATGAAAATGTCTCATAAAAATCGTCTGATGAAAATGATTGATGAAAATGTTTGTTGAATATGTATAAAGAAAGTGTTTCATAAAAATGTTTGATGAAAATGTCAGATGAAAATGTTTGATGGAAATGTCTGATTAAACTGTTTGATGAAAATGTTTGACAAAATGTTTAATGAAAATTTATGAAAATGTTTGACTTAAATGTTCAAGAAAAATGTTTGATGAAAATGATTGAGGAATCTGTCTGATGAAAATGATCCCTGAACGTGTATGGTGAAATTTTTTTGATAAAAACGTCAGATGAAAATGTCTGATGGAAATGTTTGATGAAAATGTTTTATGAAAATGTTTGTTGAAAATGTTTGATGAAAATGTTTAATGAAAATGTTGGAGGAATATATTTGATGAATATATTTGTAAAAAATATTTACTGATATTTTTGATGTTTGTTGAATATATTTCATGAAAGTTTTGATGAAAATGTTTGATGAAAGCATTTTAATAAAATATGTTAAACAGACATTTTCACCAAACATTTTCATCAAACATTTTATCAAACATATTCATCACACATTTTCATCAGAGATTTTCATAAAACATTTTCATCAAATATTTTATCAAACGTATTCATCAGACATGTTTATCAAATATTTTCACCAGACATTTTCATCAGACGTTTTCATCAAACAATTTCATCAGACATTTTCATCAAACATTTTCATTAGACATTTTCATCAGACATTTTATCAAACATATTCATCAGACATTTTTATCAGACATATTCATCAAGCATTTTCATCACACGTTCATCAAACATTTTCATCCAAGATTCAGACATTTTCAACAAACATTTTCATAAAAAATTTTCATGAAAGATTTACAAATTTTTTATTCAAATATTTTAGTCAGAAATTATCAAACAATTTAAATCAAAGAATTTCATCAAACATGTTCATCAGACATTTTCATCAAACATTTTCATCAGACATTTTCATCAAACAATTTCATCAGACGTTTTCATCAGATGTTTTCATCAGATAATTTATCAAACATTCACCAGACGTTTTCATCAGATATTTTCATCAAACATTTTCATCAGACATTTTCATCATCAATTTCATTAGACATTTTCATCAAACATTTTCATCAAACAATTTCATCAGACATTTTCATCAAACATTTTCATCAAACAATTTCAACAAACATTTTCATCAAACATTTTCATCAAATATTTTGTTCAAACAATTTCATCGCACATTTTCATGAGACATTTTCATCAGACATTTTCTTCAGACGTTTATATCAAACATTTTCTTCCGACATTTTCATCAAACATTTTCATGACACACGTTCATCAAACATTTTCATCTAAGATTCTCATCAGACATTTTCAACAAACATTTTCATGAAACATTTTCATCAAACATTTTCAACGAACATTTTCATCAAATAAATTCAACATACATCAAAATTTTCGGCAAATGTTTTCATCGAATATATTCATCAAATATTTTTGTGAAGCATTTTCAATTTCATCAGACAATTTCGCTAGACATTTTCCTCAAACATTTTCACCAGACATTTTCATCAGAAATTTCCATTAGACATTTTCATCACACATTTTATTAAACATTTCCATCAGACATTATCATCAAGCATTTTAATCAAACATGTTAATCAGGTATTTTCATCAGACATTTTCATCAGACACTTTAATCAAACATTTTCATCAAACATTTTCAACAAACATTTTCATCAGACATTTTCATCAAACATTTTCATCAGACATTTTAATCAAACATTTTCATCAAACATTTACATCAGAAATTTTCATCATACATTTTCTTCAGACATTTGCCTAAAACATTTTCATTAAACATTTTCATCACACACGTTCATCAAACATTTTCATCCAAGATTCTTATCAGACATTTACACCAGACATTTTCAACAAACATTTTCCTGAAACATTTTCATGAAAGATTTTCATCAAATATTTTATTCAAACATTTTAATCAGACATCATCAAACAATTTCATCAAACATTTTCATCAGACATTTTCATCAAAAATCAAACACCAAACATTTTCATCACACACGTTCATCAAACATTTTCATCCAAGATTCTCAGCAGACATTTACATGAGACATGTTCCACAAACATTTTCATGAAACATTTTCATGAAAGATTTTCATCAAATATTTTATTCAAACATTTTAATCAGACATCATCAAACAATTTAATCAAACAATTTCATCAGACATTTTCATCAAACATTTTCATGAAACAATTTCATCAGACATTTTCATCAAACATTTTCAACAAACATTTTCATCAGACATTTTCATCAGACATTTTTTTCAAACAATTTCTTCAGACATATTCATCAAACATTTTCATCACACATTTTATTAAACATTTCCATCAGACATTATCATCAAGCATTTTAATCAAACATGTTAATCAGGTATTTTCATCAGACACTTTAATCAAACATTTTCATCAAACATTTTCAACAAACATTTTCATCAGACATTTTCATCAAACATTTTCATCATACATGTTAATCAGATATTTTCATCAAACATTTACATCAGAAATTTTCATCATACATTTTCTTCAGACATTTGCCTAAAACATTTTCATTAAACATTTTCATCACACACGTTCATCAAACATTTTCATCCAAGATTCTTATCAGACATTTACACCAGACATTTTCAACAAACATTTTCCTGAAACATTTTCATGAAAGATTTTCATCAAATATTTTATTCAAACATTTTAATCAGACATCATCAAACAATTTCATCAAACATTTTCATCAGACATTTTCATCAAAAATCAAACACCAAACATTTTCATCACACACGTTCATCAAACATTTTCATCCAAGATTCTCAGCAGACATTTACATGAGACATGTTCCACAAACATTTTCATGAAACATTTTCATGAAAGATTTTCATCAAATATTTTATTCAAACATTTTAATCAGACATCATCAAACAATTTAATCAAACAATTTCATCAGACATTTTCATCAAACATTTTCATGAAACAATTTCATCAGACATTTTCATCAAACATTTTCAACAAACAATTTCATCGGACATTTTCATCAGACATTTTTTCAAACAATTTCTTCAGACATATTCATCAAACATTTTCATCACACATTTTCATCAGACATTTTATCAAACTTATTCATCAGATATTTTCAAACATTTTCATCAAACATTTTCATCAAACAATTTCATCAGACATTTTCATCAGACATTTTCATCAGACATTTTCATCAGACATTTTCATCAAACATTTTCATTAGTCATTTTCATCAGACATTTTATCAAACATATCATACATTTTCATCAGACATTTTCCTCAAACATTTTCATCAGACATTTTCATCAGACATTTTCATCAAACAATTTCATCAGACATTTTCATAAAACATTTTCATCTCACACGTTCATCAAACATTTTCATCCAAGATTCAGACATTTTCAACAAACATTTTCATAAAACATTCTCATGAAAGATTTTAATTAAATATTTTTTTCAAACATGTTAATGAGACATTTTCATCAAATATTATCAGCAAACATTTTCATTAGACATTTTCATCAAACATTTTCATCAAATTTTTTCATGAGACATTTTCATTAAACATTTTCATCAGACATTTTCACCATACGTTTCCATCAAACATTTTCATCAAACATTTTAATCAAACATTTTCAACGAATATTTTCATTAAATAAATTCAACATACATCAAACTTTTGGGCAAAAGTTTTCATCGAATATATTCATCAAATATTTTCGTGAAAACTTTTCATTTTCATCAGACAATTTCACTAGATATTCTCCTCAATATTTACATCAAACATTTTCTTCATACATTTTCATCAGACATTTTCATCAGAAATTTTCATTAGGCGTTTTCCTAAAACATTTTATCAAACATTTTCATCAGACATTTTCATCAAACATTTTATAATTCATATTCATCAGACATTTTCATCAAACATTTTCATCAGACATTTTCATCAAACATTTTATAATTCATATTCATCAGACATTTTCATGAAACATTTTCATCAGACATTTCATAAAATAATTTCATCATACACGTTCATCAAACATTTTCATCTAAGATTTTCATCAGACATTTCCATCAGACATATTTATCATGCATTTTCATCAAACATGTTCATCAAAAGTTTCATGAAATATATTCAACAAACATCTAAAATTGCAGCAAAATTTTCAACAGATATATTTCATCAAATATTTTCCTGAAACATTTCCATCAAACATTTTCATCAGACAATTTAATCAGACATTTTCATCAAACATTTTTAATAATCATTTTCATCAAACATTTGCGCTGGTATGGTCATGTGGCGAGAATGGATGAAGATAGTTGTGTGAAAAAGTGCCACACCCTAGCGGTTGAGGGAACCTGTGGAAGAGGCAGACCCAGGAAAACCTGGGACGAGGTGGTGAAGCACGACCTTCGAACTTTAGGTCTCACTGAGGAAATGACTAGAGACCGAGACCTCTGGAAGTGTGCTGTGCGCGAGAAGACCCGGCAGGACAAGTGAGTCCATAACCCGTGGCCTTCTACATGGGATGGAGCCAGCCTACGTATGCATACCTTCCCTTCTTGGGACACAAAACTCTACTTGTGAAGACGTGTTGAGGCAAGTGAGGATCAGAATCGAAATCGATCAATGGAAATTGCGGATGTGCTACCAGTGCCGGTGGCATGTCGAAACTCTACTTGTGAAGACCCGTTGAGGCAAGTGAGGATCAGAATCGAAATCGATCAATGGAAATCGATCAATGGAAATTGCAGATGTGTTACCAGCGCAGGTGGTATGTAAGAGAACTTTCCGTTTCGCGACCGTTGCCAGCACCGCCCCGTTTCGTGTCCGTTGACAGCCTCGCCTGGCCCTCGTGCCGGTGGCACATAAAAAGCACCATCCGTTCGTGGCCGTTTGCCAGCTCTGTCTGGCACCAGTGCGGGTGGCACGTAAAAAGCACCCACTACACTCACGGAGTGGTTGGCGTTAGGAAGGGCATCCAGCCGTAGAAACACTGCCAGATTTGACTGGGCCTAATGAAGCCTTCTGGCTTCACAGACCCCAGTAGAACCGTCGAACCCATGCTAGCATGGAAAACGGACGCTAAACGATGATGATGATGATGATGATGATGATTTTCATCAAACTTTTTCATCAGACATTTTCATCTGACGTTTTCATAAAACATTTTCAACGAATATATTCAACAAATATATTCATCAAATATATTCAACATACAGAAAAATTTCAGCAGAAGTTTTCATCGAATATATTCATCAAGTATTTTCCAGAAATATTTTCATTTTCATCAAACATTTTCATCATTTTCATATTTTATCAAACATACTCATCAGAGATTTTCATCAAAACTTTTCATCAAGCAATTTCATCAGACATTTTCATCAAACATTTTCCTCAAACATTTTCATCAATTATTTTCATCAAACATATTCATCAAATATTTTCATCTATCATTTTAATCAAACAGTTTCCTCAAACATTTTCATCAAACATTTACATAAAACATTTTCATCAAACATTTACTTAAAACATTTTCATCAAACATTTTCATGAGATTTTTTATCAAACATTTTCATCAGACATTTTCAAATATTCAAAAATGTTTGATGAAAATATTTCATTAAAATATTTGATGATGTTTTATGAAAATGTCTGATGAAAATGTCTGATGAGTATGTTTGATAAAATGTTTGTTGAAAATGTTTGATGAAAATGTCTGATGAAAATGTTTGATGAAAATATTTGATGAAAATATCTGATAAAATGTCTGATGAAAATGGTTGATGAAAATGTTTCAGGAAAATATTTGATGAATATATTAAAAATATTTGCTGCAATTTTTGTTGTTTGTTGAATATATTCCATGAAAATGTTTATGAAAATGTTTTATGTAAATGTTTGATGAAAATGTTTGATGAAAATGTTTGATGCAAATGTTTGATGAATACGTTTGATAAAATATTTGATGAAGATGTTTTATGAAAATGTCTGATGAAAATGTCTGATGAAATTGTTTGATGAAAATATCTGATGAAAATGTTTGATGAAAATGTTTGATGAATATATTTGATGAAAATGTCTGATGAAAATGTCTGATGAGTATGTTTGATAAAATGTTTGATGAAAATGTTTGAGGAAAATAACTAGTGAAAATGTCTGATTAAAATGAAAATGTTTCAGGAAAATATTTGATGAAAACTTTTGCTGAAATTTTTGATGTATGTTGAATATATTTCATGAAAATGTTCGTTGAAAATGTTTGATGTAAATGTTTGATGAAAATGTTTGATGAAAATGTCTTTTGAATGTGTTTGTTGAAAATGTTTGATGAAAATTTCTTATGAAAATGTTTGATAAAATTGTTTGATGAAGATGTTTGGTGAAAATGTTTGACGAAAATGTTTGAATATATTTGATGTAAATGTTTGATGAAAATGTCTGATGAAAATGTGTGATGAGTATGTTTGATAAAATGTTTGATGAAAATGTTTGATGATAATGTCTGATGAAAATGTCTGATGAAAATGTTTGAGGAAAATATCTAGTGAAAATGTCTGATTAAAATGAAAATGTTTCAGGAAAATATTTGATGAATATATTCGATGAAAACTTTTGCTGAAATATTTGATGTTTGTTGAATATATTTGATGAAAATGTTCGTTGAAAATGTTTGATGAAAATGTCTGATGAAAATGTCTGTTGAATGTGTTTGTTGAAAATGTTTGATGAAAATTTTTGATGAAAATGTTTGATAAAATTGTTTGATGAAGATGTTTGATGAAAATGTTTGATGAAAATGTTTCAGGAAAATATTTGGTGAATATTTTTGATGAAAACTTTTTTTTGAAATTTTTGATGTTTGTTGAATATATGTGACTAAAATTTTCGATGAAAATGTCTGATGACTATGTTTGATGAAAATGTTTGATGAATATATCGAATGATAACTTTTCGTTAATATGTCTGTTGAATATTTTTGATGAAAATATCTGCCATCCTCGGAGCTTTCCAGTAAATCTCATTCACGGAATTTTCCCGGTGATTTTATCCTCGGAATTTGTAAGAATGTCTCAACCTCGGAAGTTTCCAGGATATCTCCCTTCCACGTAACTTTCAAGTATGTTCTCGGAATTTTCCAGGATGTCCCAACCACGGAACTTTCCAGTAAGTCTCTCAGCTAGGGTTAGACTTTTGAGGGAAAAAAATTACCTCTGAAGTGATTTTCGTAGTTCACCATGTCAGCATAACGGTTGGTAATGACTTTAATATTTCCTTTTTATATAGATTAATCTGAAATTGTATCCATTTCTTCGCAAATTAGGTAATTTCGGGGCTTATCTGCAATCATTTATATTTAAACGTTTCCTTTCAAAATCTATTTTCTTTTTTTTATATTAAACTGGACTAGTATTTCGAAACAGCATAAATATCAAAGCATTTAACAATGAGCATTAAATATCAAAGATAAAAATAAATCATTTTCTTCCCTTGTCAAACTTTGGTCCTAACAACCTAAATGAGAAAACCGATATGACTGAAAGAATTTTAAAAGGGCTTTTATTTTTAGGCTGAGGTCAAACAGTCGAGTCCTTTCAACCATATCGTCAGTCTTTAGCAACATCAACTACAAAGAACTTGAGAGAAGTGACAGATAGAGAGAGGACAAGTACCTTCAAACATTTTCAGCATTGCAAGATTTCGGAGTTATCTTTGTCAGATTCTTCAAGAATCCATGTATTGAAAAGTAGCCGTAGATGCTGGTCATGTTGTTGTTCTTGTTGTTTGCTGCTACTGTTGTTGTCATATACTTTTTTATTTGATGCTACTTTGCTTCACAAGTTGGTTAGTCATAAATTCCCATGGGAATTTTAAGCCCAGATCCCTTTTATTTATTTATTTTGGTTCTTTGTTTTTGCTTTGAAACGAAATCTAGCTTCAAGCATCATACACTATTTTCTGAAACTGGTAAAATTATGTAGGGGTGCCAATTTTGATCTTGCACCACCTGAAAATTCCAAGGTTTGCAGGTGCACCCGCTGCACCCCCTGTTCCCGGGCCCTTGAACACACACACACACACACACACTCATGCAATATCCACATGTATGTGTATGCACACACACATACACACATATATATATGTGTATATATATATATTCTTTTATTTCTTTTACTTGTTTCAGTCATTTAACTGCAGCCACGTTGGAGTACTGCCTTTAGTCAAGCAATGCTGGGGGAACAAACACAAATACACACACACACGAATATATATATATATATATTATATATATATATATATTTATATATATATATATATTATATATATATATAATATATATATATATATATATTATATATATATATATATATTATATATATATATATATATATATAATATATATATATATATATATATATATTGGCTCCTGTCCTGGTGGGATATAAAAAGCACCATCTGAACGTGGTTGATGCCAGTGTCTCTTGACTGGATCCCATGCTGGTGATACGTAAAAGGCACTATTTGAACGTAATCAATGTCAGGACCGCCTGACTAGCTCCTGTACCAGTGGCACGTGAAAAGCACCCACTACACTCTCAGAGTAGTTAGCGTTAGGAAGGGAATCCAGCTGTAGAAACATTGCCAGATCAGTTTGGAGCCTGGTGCAGCTGCTGGCTCTCCAGACCTCGGTCAAACCATCCAACCCAAGCCAGCATAGAAAACAGACATTAAACGATGATGAGGATGTTGCTGCTGATGATGATATGTATATATATATGTGTATATATATACACTTATATATAAGATAGATCGGTAGCCACTACACACATTTTATTCTCTCCTTGTTTCTTTCTGTGTTCCTTTCTGTGGAAGAGCATAGGCTCGAAACTTTAAAGACTTTTTCAATTCCCAAGTGTTATACTAATACATCTGTTTCTTTTCTACATCACCTGTCTTCGTCTTTTGTTTTTTTCATGAATTCTTGCTATATATATATATATATATATATATATATATATATATATATATTATATATATATATATATAGATATATAGATAGATAGATAGATAGATAGATAGATAGATAGATAGATAAATAGATAGATAGATATAAATATAGATTGTGTGTATTTGTGTATGTATATATGTGTGTGTGTATATATATATATAAATACTGATTGCTTAGCTACATACCGAAAAATTAGAAATACCAGTCAAAGACTTTTTATTTCTATTTTCTATAAATGAAACTACACATACGACATATTCCTGTAATTCACATATGCAAAACAGAAGGAAGAAATAGCAAAAGCAAAGTCTAAGGGTTATTCCTTTCTTCTGTTTTGCATATGTGAATTACAGGAATATGTCGTATGTGGAGTTTCATTTGTAGAAAATAGAAATAAACAGTCTTTGACTGCTATTTCTAATTTTTCGGTATGTGGCTAAGCAACCTGTTGCCTGCCCCTTTTATTTATATACAAAAATATATATTGAACTTATTTTATAAAAGTTCCTACCCTTAATGGTTATATTTACATGCCGAAATCTACCCGTAAATAATTCATCATTATCGTTTAACGTCCGTTCTCCATGCTAGCATGGGTTGGATGGTTCGACTGGGGATCTGGGAAGCCAGAAGGCTGCACGAGTTGGTTTTTTTTTAACTATTAAAACTATTATTTACTCTTATTATATTACTATATAAATACTGATGTAAATACATATATGTGTGTGTGTGCATACGTACATTCGTGTGTGTGCACATACATATAGAGCCTTTCAGCATAATATTGTTTATATAGAAATTCTTGACACTGTTTGTATAAGAATATAGACCTAAAATGTAAAAATTACATCGTATGGGGTGAGAAAGCAAAAACACGCAATGATGGAAATTTAAAATAAATTTTCTGAGTTTTGTTATAGTCATGGTGGAACTTATTGGTCATATATGCATACATACATACATACATACATATAGGCGCAGGAGTGGCTGTGTGGTAAGTAGCTTGCTTACCAACCACATGGTTCCGGGTTCAGTCCCACTGCGTGGCACCTTGGGCAAGTGTCTTCTACTATAGCATCGGGCCGACCAAAGCCTTGTGAGTGGATTTGGTAGATGGAAACTGAAAAGAAGCCCGTCTATATATATATATATATATATATATATATGTGTGTGTGTGTGTGTGTGTTGTGTGTCTGTGTTTGTCTCCCCAACATCGCTTGACAACCGATGCTGGTGTGTTTACGTCCCCGTAAGTTAGCGGTTCAGCAAAAGAGACCGATAGAATAAGAATAAGTACTAGGCTTACAAAGGATAAGTCCTGAGGTCGATTTGCTCGACTAAAGGCAGTGCTCCAGCATGGCTGCAGTCAAATTACTGAAACAAGTAAAAGAGAGATTAAAGAAACATACATACATACATACATACCTCCACACACACACACATTATAGACATTGTAACCATTAATTTCTTTAACTCTGTTAATATCTAACAATACTCTTTTGTTTTAAATCAATATCTAGCTTGGGTTTGCATTTTTACAAACCAACAATACTCAGCAGTAAAAAGTCTTCCAGGATAATAGAATAGAAAACATGTGAATAAAGTATTATAAAGAATGTAAAATACTCTTACAACCACATTCATATGCATTATGTATGTTATTAATGATTTAAAACACACAGCCATGTATCTTGTAATATAAATTTCAGACGTATGGAAAGCATTCATACATGAACATTTTACTCTTTTACTTGTTTCAGTCATTTGACTGCAGCCATGCTGGAGCACCGCCTTTAATTGAGCAACTCGACCCCCGGGACTTATTCTTTGTAAGCCCAGTACTTATTCTATCGGTCTCTTTTGCCGAACCACTAAGTGACGGGGACGTAAACACACCAGCATCGGTTGTCAAGCGATGTTGGATAGGACAAACACAGACACAAAAACACACACACACACACATATATATATATATATATACATATTATCTCTATGTTTAGCCCCTTGTGGGCAGTAAAGAAATATATATATATATATACATATATACGACGGGATTCTTTCAGTTTCTGTCTACCAAATCCACTCACAAGGCTTTGGTCAGCCCGAGGCTATAGTAGAAGACACTTGCCCAAGGTGCCACGCAGTGGGACTGAACCCGGAACCATGTGGTTGGTAAACAAGCTACTTACTACACAGCCACTCCTGCACCTATATAATGTTAAAATATTTATGAAATTCTATTATTTACTATCAGAATCACTAGACATATCTCAATTATCATAGACTTTGTTAATGACCATGTTTTAATTAATTCTATATTCTGTTGATTTACTTGTCGGAAATAGAGATGCCAAATTATATCTAATAAGATGACCAGTGTATGCTGATTATGAATGTATTTATATTACTTAAGTATCTATTCTATATTCGAAATGAAATATGAAGAGTTTCGATACTATGATTAAGTTGGAAACAACCAAATTAGTAAATATTACTGAAACCAACCAGCAATTTGCAGTGTGACTAGAAAAACTGTACTGGGTCATTAAAATATAAAGTTCAGTCTCAATATTGATTAAATGCACTACAAATTGATGAAATTATCTAATTTCATTTAGGGTTATGTTCGGTAAGCTTTCTCATATTTCATAACTGTTGGTGTCACAGTAATTAACAATTACTATATTTGGATTGAGGAAACAAAATTACATTTTGTTTATTTTTCATTTTCTTCACCTGTTTTTGTTTATCTAGAAACCATAGATTATGGGCACATGTTCAAAATAATTCAGATTAGGACTTCTAATTACTGGTCTTACTCTGATTCATATAATAAGATTGGACGCATAACAACATGGTATCATCTGAACAAATCATACAAGAGAGAAACTTACTGAAAAATACTTTAATTGCTAAGCTTAATTCTTCATTTGATAAGAGGTAACCAGCAATTAAGTTAAGTACTACTTTAGTAGGTTGGACCTTTTAACATTGAATTGAGCACTAATAAAATCCTGGCACTGTCAAATACATCAGGAGAGTTTCAATCTTCATTGTGGTGGTTCTTCACAGTGTTTCTTTTGGCAGTTATCTGGAGTACATAATTACAGACTAACATTTCTTGAAGCTACTAATAGAATCAATACTTCAACCAGAACTTCCAAAATGTAATTCCAAATGTGTTGTTTCGTAAAATACAATTTTAGCTTGTTTTCTTAAGATGCAACCATTTGGTCTAAAACTACACACATACACATATACATATACATACATGTGCATACATGCAAACGTGAGGATATAAACACTCACGCACAAACATAGTCATACACACTCACAAATACTTACACATGCATGCACACGCATACATGCACATACATGAAGAAAAGTACAGGGAGAACTTGATTAGTAATACCAAAATGGCATTTTACTAATGGCTGAAACACTACTGTTTGTTTGAATTGTAAACAATCTATTTATAAAATATATATTTCAGATTCTTCAAAATGTTGTCGATGAGGCTGGGGAGAGGTTTGAATATGAGATCGAAAACTGTTTTGTAAATTAAATTTATCAATAGTATTGATTTTTTGTTGATAGAACCCCCCCCCCCCCAAAAAAAAAAAGGAATTCAGAGGTATAATTAGCAAGTGTGATAGTAATTCAGCAGTGTTGAGCACGCCCATGCAAAGTTTATTGAGTGATTTTCATACCCTAATATTTTGTTGTGTCTCTAGCCAAGACACTCAATCCTCAGTAAAACCTAACGTTAAGCAGTGACAGGATGTGTCATGCAAATGGCACCTGTGCCAGTGGAATGTAGAAGTATCCATTACACTCTTGGAGTGGCTGGCATTAGGAAGGGCATCCAGCCATAGAAAAACCATGCCAAAATCATACTGGAGTCTGGTGCAGCCTTCCAGTGTGCCAGCCCAGCCAAACCATCTAACCTATGCCAGCAAGGACAGCGGACATTAAATGATGATGATGATGAAGATGATGATGATGATTTTATCTATTTGAAGTTCTGAAGTTCAACTCTCCCTGTGAGTGAATGTTATAGAGAAAGATAGGGCCTATCAAGGTAACTGGCCCCTCGATATATTACACAGAGATAGAAAAAAATCCACTAAAATCTCTACAACTAGTTTCACTTAGTATAAGCAAACAAATACATAGTACTCACTCTCTTTCCAGTAATATACCCTTATCTTTAAAAATACATTAGAGTGCATCCAATTCCTAAGAAAGACAACTACCCTGGCCTTGCCAACTATTATCTCGTTGCAGTCATTTCTAATATCTGAACGGTAATGGAAATAACCATTAACAATGAAGTCCTCTGATATTTTGAATATCTTTCTTCCCAATTACAAGTGCTATCACTGTTTTTGGAGAGCCAGATCCACTGGAGAACTACTTTCTTGACATCAACAAATAGACACACACTTTAGAGAAATTCAATGAAATCAATGTTGTTGCCCTTGGCATCAATAAAGTCTTCAGCTGTGTCTGACGTGAATCTCTATTCAAAACCAACTTCCCATCTATATCTCTCTATCTCTCTCATTATTTGGATTAGTAGCTTCCTTTCAAATTATATTATCAAAATGTTTCTTGATAAAAGTCTTCCATCCCATTCTCAGACAAGCTTGGTGAACCCCAGCATTTGGTTTTGTCTTCCATTCTGTTCTTCTGTATATCGATCACCTCCGTATCATCATACCCATTCTTATGTAAATCAGTCATTTTTATGTACATCATCCAACCTTTCTTTCCTTGCAAACATTCTTCAACCATGCATCAACCACATGTTATCCTACCAACACTAACCATACAACTGTTCTATAACCATTATGAACATTGCTCAGCTGATCTTTTATCAGTCTATCATGATCAAAACTCCTGTAACATTCAATTTTTCTCCCCATGTTGTGTCACTATGTAAATAAATGAATGTCATTATCTACCCTGATAACAGTTGTTTTTCTTGTTGCCCCTTTATTCTATTATACACATATCTGCTCATTGATAAACCACTTATAGCTAATCTTCATTAAGCAGCTATAAAATCCCTGCATTTTTAGCTGCAGTTCAACCTGGAGCTTAATCAGCAAGTCAACCTGAGCACTAATATGGATGAACATATTACCTTAAGTCATATATATTTTCAACATATGTGCAAGCACACACGCGCAGACACACACACACACCCAAATGATAAGAAGAAAACAGAAAATTCTCTACATCCTACCAGGACCTTACATATATATGTATATACATATATATATATTTATATATATATATATATTTATAAAAAAGAAGTTTGAAAATGCCACTATATAAGATACATTTTAATCTTCTTAGAAATTTTACATGTTTCGGTTCTTCTTGAAAAAAAACGAACCTTACCAAAAATATTTTTAAAAGTTAAGTGTAATAAAAAAAGTTTATAAATATTTCTTACTGGTCTCAACAGAATCCACGTGGTGGTTTTTTGTGGGTGTAAGCATAATGGCTGTCTTATGTGTTCTAATAAAACTAAGGTAATGGTCAGTGGCTGAAATGGCAGTAGCAGCAGTGACTGTTGGTCATAGTAGTAGTAACTGTGGTGGTGGTTGGGGTTGCAGCAGCTCATTGGTTGTAGCAGCAGCAGTGAAAGACTGTTGATCGTAGTTGTAATAGTAGTGACCATGGTGGTTGTAGTAGTAGCAATAGTAGCAGCAGTAGTAGTGATCGTGGTGGTAGTGGTTGAATTCCATCTTTCTTTTCGGAAGACCAATATATTGTTTTAATGTTCCTGGCCCAGGGTGTTCAAACTTGGTCCGAATTTTCTAATAAAATAAAGTTCTTTATTTTGGTGTTGAGTGAAGATTACGCTGTCACTGAATTTGTAAAGTGGGGAAGTTGTGAATTTGGGATTTTTATTTGAACCACATCTATCTATGTGTCCGCTGACTGGTATTTTCCTGTATTCAGGATTCCTAATTTGGGATTTATGAACCACCATCCTTTTTCGTAGACTGTTTTTGTATGGCCTATATACTGCCTATTGCACCCTGCGCATGTTAACACGTAAATTAAGTTTTCTGATGTATATATATATATATGTGTGTGTGTGTATGAGTGTGTGTGTGCTTGTAGATGAAAAAATACTGTAAATGTGATGTGTCACTGCTTAATTTCATTAGTATTTTCAAATAAATATATAAAGTTACTTGAATGTTAGTTTGACAATTTTAATTCATATGTCAAAGTTATCCAAAAGAGAAACAAAAACTCTTTTTCTAAATTCTGACTTGTTTTCATCAACATTTTACATTACATCTAGACAAGTACAGCTGTGTTGAAAATCATGATCTGATAGCTGAGTGTGGTTGCATTGATGTTATCAAAAGAATTAATATTTCTAATCATGCACATAATGTTGTACTGTACGTTGAATATGTTTCTGCATGGTTGTTCAATGCATTAAAGATAGCAGTGAAAATCTTTCTCAACCACAAAGTAACATTGTAAAAGTTTGAGAAATGGGGAATGCAGTTTAGGATTCAGAAAGATTGAAGAACTAAGTAATGGTCATGGCTGCAATGCCTTTGATCAGAAGTTCATTTGATCAAGGTTGACCTATAGTTATTTATTATATGATCTGATATTTTTTTTTATGGCAATTTGTTAACAGGGGACTGATAGTAAAGTAGGTTTCAGGTTTACAGCGAGACAATCACTGGTTAATTACATTACTGACAACAAAAGTGACAAGGGGTTTCATGTAATACAGGGCAGAACAAATCATAATTAAAAATTTTTCAAAAAGCACCAGTTTTTTATTTGATTTTCTGTCTGATGTACATTTATGAAAGCCATACAGACAAATATACATGCACGTGTGTGTGGGTGCACATGTGCATATGTGACTGAATACATACACACACACATTTATGAAAAATTATCACATACAGATATGTGTGCATATACAAACATGATGTGTTGCCAAATTCTATTCACAAGGTATAATAGTAGTATTGCCATCATTAGCAATTTTTTTTTATTAAACTGGATAGCCCTGCTGGTGATAAATTCAAAGGTTTAAATGAATTGAGGGAATTTCTTTCTTCCAGAGTGCAAGTATAGTAGGATATTAAAAAAGAAGTGTATTTAGATTAATATTCCGCTACTAAATATTTTGCTTGCTATATCAGAAGTTATGATGCTGCAAAGCTAAATGAAAAAATGGGCAACTGGTTGCCCAACAACAACCATGCAACTTCAGTGCTTGCAGGAATTTACCACTAGATGGTAACTGTCTGACAAAGTTGACATAGGTACAGGAGTGGCTGTGTGGTAAGTAGTTTGTTTACCAATCACATGGTTTCGGGTTCAGTCCCACTGTGGGGCACCTTGGGCAAGTGTCTTCTACTATAGCCTTGGGCCGACCGAAGACTTGTGAGTGGATTTGGTAGACAGAAACTGAAAGAAGCCCGTTGTATACATGTATATATATATATATATATATATATATATATATATACATGTGTGTGTTTGTGTGTCTGTGTTCGTCCCCCTAGCATTGCTTGACAACCGATGCTGGTGTGTTTATGTCCCCATTACTTAGTGGTTTGGCAAAAGAGACCGATAGAATAAGTACTGGGCTTACAAAGAATAAGTTCTGGGGCCGAGTTGCTTGATTAAAGGCGGTGCTCCAGCATGGCCACAGTCAAATGACTGAAACAAGTAAAAGAGAGTAAAGAGTAATATACAGTGCTAAAGTAGATATATCAGAGATGAGCCTAAATTATATACTACAGCAAGTGAAATGAATTAAAACATCAATTTCATGAATACATTCAGAGACATTCATTTGTCAACTCTGAAAAAAAATATGGGAGGGTTTTGTCAAAAACTGATTTGACTCTTGATGAGATGTATCCTTACATATTCAAAGTTATTGACTGATTGTTGATAAGGCACAACTATACCAAAACAGTAGCTTCAAATAAAAAAAAATGCAGAGCGACCTTTGAGCAAAATAATTAAGAAACGCATTTCAATGCTGTAATGGTTTGAGCAAAAGATGGAATCGTTAGTTCATTTTATGCTTAAAGTGAAGTATGTTTTATGCAAGTAATAATCTCCTTGAAATTTTGTCCAGGTTCAGAGAGTGGAAACATTGGTTTTGAAGTTTTTAACACATACACAGACACATTCATACATACATGTATATATGTTATTCTATGTCTTTGCATTTATGCTATGTGTGTGTGTGTGTGTATGTGTATATGCACACACACAAATTGCTTTTAAAAATTTATTTAAACAACAATACAATTTCACGAGGGTAATTATCAGAATGACCTAGCTTGTGTGAAGTTTAATACATTTGGAGTATTCTCATGAGAGACAGAAATGAAATGAAAAATGTTAGCTTGAAACAGCTGCTTTTGCACATATCTCTCCTGAGTTATCTTTTTAGTAAAACATAAAGATAAGTGTTTTTGTCATAACTTTCATATAATAATTCATAATGCAGGCCTACCTCAACTTGCATCATTTTGAGTTATGTCTTTTCAACTTTACATTTTTTTTATTTATTAAATTTAGTTGATTATCCAACTTCATATCAGTTTCAGTGCACATATTTTAAAAGCATAGAATTTTTTTTTTAATGCCACTTAAGTAACAGTACTGAAAATGAAACCAAATAAACTACATGTGAAAATATACACAAACCAGTTATTAAAACAGGTATTAGGTAATAAATTTTTTAAAGATATTTTTTCATGTTACATCATTTTTCTAGTAAAGTCTTATGCCTTGATACTAATTACTCATGGAAGTTGATATACGTCGGTTTTTTTCAAACAGTTGGTAAGACAAGAGAAAATAGGTTTAGATTACAAATTAAATAATCAGAAATATAATACCCAGAGTACTGGAATTATGAGCCTTTCAATTATAGTCAGTGCTGTCACTAACCCCTGCAACCCCTGCAGTCACAGGGGGCCTCTGCAGTTGAGGGGCCCCATGTTAAAATCAAAGTACATAGATGAGTCATCTATTTACTTTGGTTAAGATGTTAATAGAAAATTTCAAGCCAAACAAGGAAAAAGATATGAAGGTGTACCGTAAATAAATTTAAAAGAAACAAAAAAGTTAAATGAGAAAAGCTTGTCAATGAATTTCCTAGGGAGATAAAAGAAAAATGGACGAAATCCGAAACAATGAAAATAAGAACAACTTCAACAGAAAAGACAAGAAAAAGAACAATGGTAGTGCTGTGCACTTATACATGCATACAAAAATACACACAAGGCATATGTACACACATTTATTCATACATACATACATCCCGACTGGCTTCCGTGCCAGTGGCACGTAAAAAGAACCATCCGATCGTGGCCGTTTGCCAGCCTGGCCTGGCCTCTGTGCCGGTGGCATGTAAAAAGCACCCACTACACTCATGGAGTGGTTGGCGTTAGAAAGGGCATCCAGCCGTAGAAACATTGCCAGATCAGACTGGGCCTGGTGCAGCCTTCTGGCTTCCCAGACCCCAGTTGCACCGTCCAACCCATGCCAGCATGGAAAGCGGACGCTAAACGATGATGATGATGATAATGACACACATATATACGACTGGCTTTTTTCTGTTTCTGTCTACCAAACCAATTCACAAGGCTTTGGTCAGCTCAGGTCAATACGTAGATAGATAGATAGATAGATAGATAGATAGATAGATAGACATAGATAGATAGATACATACATACATACATACATACATAAATACATACATACATATAGAGAGACAGACAGACAGACAGTCAGATAGATAGATAGGTAGAGATAGATAGATAGATAGATAGATAGATAGATAGATAGATAGATAGATAGATAGATAGATAGATAGATAGACGTGTACCAAACAGACACACATCTCTCTCTCTTTCTGTCTTCATTTCTCTCTCTCTCTCTTTAGCTGGACACTTTGTGCTCAGAACAGTGGCTTTTGATCTCCTAAGGCAATAAAAACTGGAGACAAAATTCTTTCTGTACCAAAAACAAGGAATGCATGTGTGCACACACACAGAAGTTTGTGTGTGTATGTATGTGTATGTATCTACCTATGTCTATATATAGGTATATAGATATTATTTGCTCACTGTCACCAAGCATCTCAATTCTTCAGTTGTCACTAGTTTGTGATGGATGTATTTTATTTTGCAAAGTAGCATTTTTCCTTGAATTTGTCATTTCAGAGAATGGTAAGAAATTCTTCATATTTTGCGTCATTGGTATTTTGACTTTACAGTTTGAAGTGTAGAATTGTCTATCCAATCGAAATATTTCAAAAGAAAACAGTGAAATATAGAATTTAAAAAAAAACTTTTTCAACTGTTATCTTTGAGAATATTCACATCTATTTTTCACAAATATATAATTTAAAATGGTCTACTTTTGTTTTGGACTGAAATTTTTTTTGTGTTTAAAACACAAAAAATGTTCTTGAATAAACTTCTTTGCATGCAAAAGCTGAGACAACTATACTTCACTGTTGTTATTTTGAAATGCTTGTCTTCTGATATTTGTGAGTCCATTGACTCAATATTAGATGTTGGCCTTCCTAAACGGGAAATAATACGATAGTTCCAGCCCTAAATAAATTTAACTTGTCATTTTAAAGACGTTCTTTTGGATAATGTGAAATATTGAACTTCAGATAGAATAAAGTAGAATATAGCTGTGATTAAACGTAGGTTGTGAAATTTAATTGAAGAGATGGGGTCTCAAAATAAAAAGTTGCAGGGGACCTCTAAAAGTCATGCAACGGCCCTGGTTGTAGTATATGGATATCATCATTACCATCATCATCATCTTCATCATGATTATCTTCATTAATGTATATCTTCCCTACTAACTTGGTTTGGACGTTTGAATAGGATTCAGCTAGCCAGAAGACAGCGTTAAGAGCATGCTTTGGCACAGTTTCTATGGTCGAATGTTCTTCTTAATGCCAACTACTTTACAGAATATACTGGGTCATTTGTAGGGAGCCTGAGCACAAGTGAAGTCACCATGTAACTGACATGACAAAATCCTTTGATGAGTAAAGGTGCAGCTTTTAGGTGGCTTTGCGCTAGGTATTGAGAAGCTAAAGTATGATAGAGGAACTGGAAGTGGTTTTTTGGTATAGAAGAGATGTATCCCTACCTTAGCTGGAAAGAGAGAAATGACAGTGGAGATGAGGTGGCAGGTCATATTTTTAAGGTACAAGGTGGTGGTAAAGAGAGAAAAGGGGCTGAATTTTGAAGAGGGCTGGATGGGCAGATCCATGAATGTGTAAAATGGTCATAGGGGTGAATTCAGTGGAAGGTAAATATTGGTGGAAATGTGGTCAATGGTGAAATCGTTTTGGGGAGAAGGTAGAGGAAAATAGGAGTAGGTCAGGGAAGAAGTGATAAGTAGCAGAAAATATATGGTGTGGGGAGAGCAATAGTATAATAAAACAGTAGATAAATGAGAAATAGGGAAATGATGTTCAAGTTCAAGGTGAAGAGAAAGAGGATGCACAGTGTCAGAGAGGGTGATCAGAGATATGTAGGGGTTGGATTAATAAATGACAAAAAATGGTGTTTGTGGGTTTGGGTTTTCAACAGTGTTCAATGAGAAATAAAGTGTTAAGGGATATTGGTGCAAATGTGGGATGAGTGACAAAGTAAGTGGCTCCAAAGAGAGTGATAACTGGTACCACAAATGCAGGAATAAAATGAACGCAGTTTGTTCTCATAAGATTACAGTAGCCGTGGAAATAGAACCGAAATTTAGGGGACAGAAGGAGGAATGTGTGTTAGGAAGATGTAACATACGGAAGACTTGACAGGTACAGATTGAATGCAGTGGCATAGGCCTAAATGATATGCCATTAAGCTCCTCATTTATACATACAAACACACACACATTCATATATATATATATATATGTATACATCACATGCACTCATACACACACATACACACATATAAGGTTCTTAGAACCACAGTAATCTAAATCAAAAATCACTCATAAAATCTACAGATACTTTTACTTAGAATTTGGTCCAAACGAATCCAAGGATCCATTATCTTCTTATACAGCATTTCTTAAAACAATAAAACTGAGGAATAAAACATTGCACATAGTTATTTTGTAGCTATGTTTACAAATTCCAGAGATGAAATCAATCTAATATATAGTCATCACAATGCAAGCAACTAAGCCAAAATTCTAAGCAGTTCGGTTCACTTTAATATGATAGCAAAATCCTAAATATTCTCATTTTAATAAATGAAACCAAAAGCATGAGCTTCAAGCAACCATATTCATATGAGTTGTTCACTAAGGCTTTCAAGTGAACGAACATAAAGATAAGCATTTTCTTCAAACTTTCGTTCATACTTCAAAAACTATTCAGACAGTGGATATTTAAAGGAAAACCAGGCTTGGTTTACAAGATTATCATCAGAAATGAGTACTGGAAAACAAAGCCTTTCAGTTATGACATATTAAAGAATACAGTAATCCCTCAACTACTGCAGGTGTTACGTTCCAAAACCATCCCATGACAGGTGAAAATCCGCGAAGTAGAAACAGTACTGTACTGTATACTTTTTAAAATTATTTTTATAATTTGTATATATTTATTTTATTATAAATGCAAAACAACACTACGGAGCAATCAATATAAGCTTAAACAATAAACCACAATAGGTGAACCATGATATGGCATGGGATTACTGAACTCTATGTTTGTATTGAGTCCTGTTCGTTATCAGTTCTAGTGAATCAACAGAAATTTATATATATATATATCATATTATATTATATTATATTATATTATATTACCTTATATGGTACATAGCTCAGGCCTATAATCATAAAGTTGTGAGTTCAATTCTGGGACTAGGCTGTGTGTTGTGTTCTTGAGCAAGACACTTTATTTCACGTTGCTCTAGTTCACTCACCTGTAGAAATGAGTTACGATATCACTGATACCAAGCTGTATCAGCCTTTGCCTTTCCCTTAGATAACATCGGTGGTGTTGAGAGGAGAGGCTGTTATGCATAGGCAACTGCTGAT
>NC_043000.1:46086414-46096414 GCF_006345805.1 Octopus sinensis
CTAATTTAACAATAATTTCATCTACAAAATATACTTGAATATTTTAAAAGACTGTGCATCATAGAATCAGTCAAAATTTGATAACAAATGCATAATTAACCTAAATATGCAAATGGCTATTTGCTGGTTTTAGCATATAATCATAGATTAATATAAATTACTAGCACAAACATTAACAATTGTAAAATATGTTGGTTAAACAAAAAGACTTATGTAGACACAGATATGACCATATATTCTTTTACTTGTTTCAGTCATTTGACTGAGGCCATGCTGGAGCACCATCTTAAAAAGTTTTAATCAATTAAATCAACCCCAAGACTTATTCTTTGTAAGCCTAGTACTTATTCTATTGGTCTCTTTTGCTAAACTGCCAAGTTACAGGGATAGAAACACACCAACATCGGTTGTCAAGCGATAGTGGGAGAAAAAGCACAAACACAGACATAAACATACATATACTTGTCTCCCTTGTTAGCCATTAGGATAGTGCTTCTGAGGTGATTGTGGCGTTTTGACTCTTATTTCTAGCAATGCTGGTACTACTTAGTACCCTTTGTCACCTTAGGGATGTCTATAACCTTGCCTATTGGTTGTTAAATTGGTAATAAGCCCCCCATATTATTTGCAGTTTTCACTTTTACTATTTTTGAAATCAATATATGAGTTGATCACATTTCATATAAGCTGACAAAGTGAGTTGACTTTTACCCTAGGCATTGTAAGAGCCACTGATGAGAATTAAGATGCTGGCATGTATGAAGCGAAAGCCTAAAAGCAGGAACATAGGAGATGGACATAAGAGGTGTTGGCGGTCAACAGTCAGGCCAAGAAAGAAAGATCATGGCTGGCTGGACCCCTGTCATGTGGAAGGGGGAAAGATAGGCAAAGGACAGTGGGATTGAAGGATTAGAAAAATGCAGAGACAAAGAGAAAGGTACAAGGGAGATAAATGAGGGGAAATTGTAGGAGTTAAAGAAAGAAAGGGCCAAGAAATGTCAGAGAGAGGGGGAGCAAGAAAAAGACAAAAGGAAGAAAGTGAGAAGGAGACTAAAAGATAGGGTAAAAGTTGTACAAAATTTAGATATATACCAACTATAAGGTGAGAACAAGTGTGTACATATGCTGCTATTTATATATATATATATCATCATCATCATCGTTTAACGTCCGTTTTCCATGCTAGCATGGGTTGGACGGTTCAACCAGGGTCTGGGAAGCCAGGAGGCTGCACCAGGCTCCAGTCTGATTTGGCAGTGTTTCTACAGCTGGATGCCCTTCCTAACGCCAACCACTCCATGAGTGTAGTGGGTGCTATTTACATGCCACCGGCACAGGTGCCAGGGGAGGCTGGCAGCGGCCATGATCAGTTGGTGCTTTTTATGTGCCACTGGCACAAATGCCATATGTATGTATATATATATATATATATATATATATATATATATATATATATATATATATATATATATATATAGAGAGAGAGAGAGAGAGAGAGAGAGGAAATTAAAAAAGTAAAGGCTTTTTATGAAAAGTAATGATAGATAGATATACAATCAGATGACCTGAGGTAGGAATAAAAGTAATAAAAGTCATCATTGTGAATTGTTAAAGAGATTCAAAAGCATACCAGTTTCGTAAAATTACTGATCACTGCTTTGAATACACACCGATTACCGAATGGCGTCGGATCTACTAGTCCCTGAGTAAAAAGTTTATGTGTAAGGGAGGTAAGTAGTTCTGGATTTGGTGCAATTAGTGTAGATATAGTGTAGATATATATAATGTGAATGGTGTATGGGATGTAAGGGTGGTATTAATTGAAAGGTTAGTAGTGTTCTGTATTAAGTTATGTGTTCATAGTGAGTTGTGGAAGATATTTATTGATGAAAGTTACATCTTTATTCATTCTTTGCTGTATGGTTGTTGGCAATTAGGAAGGGTATCAGTTATAGAAACTATACCAAAGCAAGCACTGACGCTCACCCCAGCCTTCTAGTGAGTTAAATCCTATCCAAACATCCAACCCATGACAGTATGGAAGATGGACATGAAATGATGATGATATAGCTCTATATACATTGTATCTGAAATAAGATTTCATAATGCTTGTGGCTTGTACAGCTTTGATTATAGATCTGCTCAGTCAGAAAGCTGACCTGAAGCTAAACAAAACAACAACAGCAGCAGTAGCAGCAGCAGTAGAACTGGTAGTGTCATTAGAGTATTAGACCAAATGTTTTGCAGTGTTTATTCTGGTTCTCTACATTTTGAGTAAAATTCTGGCCAAGATCAATTTTTCCTTTCATCCTTCATTACTTTATTTAAGTACCAGTCTTGGGCAGTTAGTGGTTAAGGGCATTTAGCTCGTGATCATAAGATAATGAGTTCAAAAACCGTTGGCATGTTTTGTCCTTGAGCAAGACACTTTATTTTCACATTGCTCCAGTTCACACAGCTGGAAAAAATTAGCAATACTGTGAATTCAGAGGGCCGGCCTCGTTGCATTCTGTGTCATGCAGTATCTCCCTGAGAACTGTGCTAAGGGGACATGTGTCTCTGAAGTGCTCAGCCACTTGCATGTTAATTTCACAAGTAGGCTGTTCTATTGATTGGACCAACTGGAGCCTTTGGCATCATAACTGATGGAGTGCCTGTCTCAGACAGTAGACTGGCATAATTATCTGACATTTGAGCAGCACATGTGGTATTTCTTCCTATTCTTAATGCTATGAATTCAAATCTTGCTACGGCCTACTTGTTTGATAGACTTAATCCATCACCAAGTTTAACATGACCTAGTTCCTCATGAGCCTTTTCTGGGTACACTCTGTTGCAAGGATTTGGTCAAGTCTCTTCTTCCTTACAGTCTTGGAGGTCCTGTAAAGGGACATAGGCACTGACTAAGCGATAAAAAACCCCAACAAACTTTACATTTGTCTTCCTAAAAGACTGCAGCTTTATATTAGTATTATATCATGTATTGTATCCCACATTTACTAACTCAGTCATACCACAGTCTGTTTGAGATATTGTTTAGTGTTAGTCAGCTCTAAGTAATCATGTCAATGAATACTGACTTTCCAACCTTAATTAACCTGCACTTTTGTACATCCAGGACTACTCCATGCAATGTATTCTTCTATTAGAAGAACACATAAGAGAGTAAAATGTAATCTGAGTTGTTCTTTGGCTGATATTTTAAGCCCTTTTGTTGGCTCATCCCTCTGGTTAAGTTCCTGAGGTTATAGTTTATGTTATCGTTACTTGAATATAAAATAACACCTCTGAAATGAGCTGATGAAGAATCTTCTATGGGGTCACTCAGTTTACTAAAATAATAGCTAAATCACCAACAATCACACCTTACAAACTGAAAGAGAAGTAAGGGTATGCTAGATGATAACATAATCCTAGCTTGTGGATCATCACTTGTGGGAGCTGAGAAAGAGAAAATTCTATTTTCTGTCAATCAATGTGCACAAATCTAATGTTCCATCTTTGGACATGCTAGTCAATTCCAAGATAATATTTCATTATTATATTGTTCCTATTTCATAAATAATCCCTCTTTTCATGGAAAAGTTGATCTGTACCAATATTTCTCATTTACTTGATGTGAGTTTCAACAGATTTTAGTAAGTGTCAAAGTGTTTATATACTGTATAATTTTAGCATTGATTTATTGCTAATAGGCTAAAGAAGGGCATATATGTTCCATTATTGATTTATGAATTAAAGCAATACACTTTATGCACTTAATCAATAGGATTGTTAACACACAATCAATTCTATAAAAATTAATGACAATAATTTCTGATTTAATTAATTACATATTGATGCTATTCAACTTCTTATCTTTTAATTATTAATAGCTAAGCCACTGTTAACGAATTTAATGCAGGAAATATTAAAAGAAACTAACTAGAAAGAATTATGCAATGAAGAAAAAAATTAGTTTTAGTCAATTACTAATATCATTTTAATTTTAATTTAATGACTAATAAAATCAAAATAATATTAGTCTGTTTTACCTCACTGCATAAATTTTTCTAGTTAACTTTTTAGCGTTTGCTGCATTAAAATGTTAACACTACCGTAACTATTATTTTTCTTGCAACTCTAAATTCATTAATTGTTAACTCCAGTCATTAAAATATTAGCAATCAGTTGCTAGTGATTCTTTTCTGTCTTTTTTTCTTTTTTCTTAATTTGTATGCCATCACCAGGAACTGCTAAATGAAAGCAATAAATAGCTAAATAATTTAGGTAAGAGACTATTATTATTGTTGTACCAGGTTATCAGCACTGAGTAAGATCTGATTGAGTATACCTAAGATCAAAGATCTGTTCAACTATAACTATTTGATCGTCTTAGGAATATCTTATATGTGCCTTCTTTTTAAAGACATTTGGGTGTAATTTAAGATGCCTTTGGCTGCTATTTCTTGCAGGCTGAGTAAACATATAGGAGCTCCTCTATTGGCTTGATAAAATAGGAAAGATTAAAATGACAGCAATAATTATAATCATTACAAAAATTATTATAACTGATGGTGATATTACCAACGGTATATTTGCTTTCTTTTGTTTGTTTTTTATAGTTATGATTATGATTATGATGATTATGATATGAGAAAAAATCAATTGGAAATAATAAAAAAACAAAAAGAAACGAGAAAGAATCCCAATGAATTGTTGAAACACAAACTTTTAAGGAAATTGCTTATTTTGAATTAACATTATTTTCTTATTTTAAAACTGAAATAGGAGACAAAAAGAAAAGTCTTCAATTTGTTATCTAGAAGAGTATAAAGAAAAAAGAAAAAAGAAAAATAGCTTGAAATTGAAGCATAAAACCAAAAGCTAAAGATAAAAAAATAATATAAAAATGCAGAAATGACATAACCAAAAGAAATTTGTTGTGTTAGTGTTATTCGAATATTCAACAAGTGAGCCAAGACTCTGAGAGCATCAATTTATATGAACTGTTAAGCACATAGCACATATACATACATGGTATAGTGGTTTGATTTTCTAAATCACTTGAGTATATTAGTATTATGCAATGATTTATCATTGCATTTGTATACAGTGACAATAAAATTGAATTGAATTGGTTGCTTCTTCAGTGCCCATAAAGTGTGTGTTAAAAAAGGAAAAAAACAGAAAATTTCATCAGGATTCCACAGATGGACAAGAATGAACCCATTACGATCTGGTTTACTTTGAAATGGGTATCATATCCACAAAAGTATATAGCCATACATATTTCTTGCTAAATTGCTTATTCAGTGTTATTTTAATATTTTTTCTTTATTTATTTTATATTTTAACAATGTTAAAAGCTTCACAAAGCATTGTTATATGACTTTTTGTCTTTTTTGGTTTTATTTTACAACATAAGGTCTTTGAAGCAGGCACCAAATTAACCATAGTTGTTATTTCTATTCTTCTTATTTTTATTTTTATTGTTGTTGCTGTTTATAGTTTCCCCGTGTTCCTCCAACCAACCCCCTCATCTCCACATTCCATCATTGGGGATTTTATTAGATATAATTCCATTCCATCAGGCAAGCGGTGAGAGATTGTAGCTTTGGTAAGTTATATTCGGTAGGTAACATTAATACTGGAAGATTTTTTCATGCAGAAAGTTTAATTGGCAAGCCAGAGAATCTGTGCATCAGTGCAGAATGGATAATGTGATGCAAGCTTTGTAACAGCAAGGCATAATACTGTTCGTTGAGTGTTTAAAAAAAAAAATGACAACAATGGAAACACAATGGCGTTAATATTTCTTTTTGGAAAATGTATGAGTTTGAAGATGATTTTTTTTCCTCAATGAGACAGTATGTTGAGAAACTATATTTGCTACAGACATAGATAACTTCCTTTCCTTTATACGTTTTGCTTTTTTAAATATCTGCTATTCTACAATAGGATAGAAAAAGAAAAGGTATAAAGCTGAACATTAGTTTTACTGTTTTAGCAAGTCATATTGATTGAAAGACTAAGATAAGATACAATTCTCAGTGAAACACTAACTTGGGGTTGTGTGCTGGGCTTTTTGTGAAAATATTTTGACAAATCAAAGTTGACAAATCAGCAATAATTTATAAGGATGTGTACTTAATGATAGATAATTTCCATCATGTAAAGCACAATCAGTTTATTTCAATGAATGTAAGCTTTATAGTTATGTTTAATCACAGATACAGATTTTTATTGCCATACTCTGGGGAGAGTCGTGTTTATATCATGTAAACACACACACACACACACAAAGGCACAATGTAAATACACGATGATGACAATGATCACCACCAATGCAACTATCTTAATCGTTTTTGAATACTAGCAATAATTGGATATGTTTACAGTAAGGGAAATCACTACTGTGTCATTCCTTCATTCACAAAGGCTGAATATTCTCTTGTTTGACTTCATTTGAAGCTGCATATTTTCTGTGTTCCAAAAGAACCATCTAGATTTGGTACCCAGGATTATTCATGCTGCAGTCATTGTCCATTTCATCACAAGCCCAAAGAAACACAATCATTCCTACCATCATTCTTTTTGATAGTTAACAGAATATGTTTTCCATCATATTTCTGAAATTTGTTAAGTCACATTTAACAACCCTCTCTCTCCGTATCAAACCATTTTGGATCAAATTTCTTGCCACCAAGGTGTAGGAGTGGCTATAGGCGTAGGAGTGGCTGTGTGGCAAGTAGCTTGCTTACCAACCACATGGTTCCGGGTTCAGTCCCACTGAGTGGCATCTTGAGCAAGTGTTTTCTACTATCACCTCGGGCTGACCAAAGCCTTGTGAGTGGATTTGGTAGACAGAAACTGAAAGAAGCCCATCGTATATATGTATGTATGTATGTATGTATATATATATATATATATATATATATATATATATATTTGTATGTGTGTGTATATGTTTATGCATCTGTGTTTGTCCCTCAACATCGCTTGACAACCGATGCTGGTGTGTTTACGTCCCTGTAATTTAGCGGTTCAGTAAAAGAGACCAATAGAATAAGTACTAAGCTTACAAAAAATAAGTCCTGGGGTTGATTTGCTCAACTAAAGGCGGTGCTCCAGCATGGCCACAGTCAAATGACTGAAACAACTAAAAGAGTAAAAGAGTAAGTATATGCATGATATACATACAGGTGCAGACATGGCAGTATGTTTAAGTAGTTTGCTTCCCCACAACATGGTTTCAGGTTCAGTCCTACTGTGTGGCACCTTGGACAAGTATCTTCTACTATGTCCCAAGATATAGTTCAAAATCCATATAGTTGTAAATGCTGCTTGTCATCAATTTCCACGTAAGTGGCAAAAAAATATTAGTTGAAAATTTCCTACCACATTTCCTTTATTTGGATCCTTTTGACACAATACCATTCTACCTTTTGTCATCCAGACTGGCACCTGGATCACATTACTCATCATTTTGTCCATCTGTCTCAAAATTCTTTTGTGTAGTAGTGTTAAGTTCTTAAGCCAATAACCCTGAATCCCATCTAGTTCATATGCAATCCAGTTAGGTAATTCCTTGTTCTGATCTCCAGCCATTTATTCAATAATTCTCAAATACTCCTACTGATACACTCTTTCTCCTGCTTGAGTGCCCATAATCCCTTCACTTCAGTTTTGTGCTGTTGTTTTCTAAGGCCATATGTTCGACCAGAATCTTTTGCTCTCCTCAGCATTTGGCACATCATTTTTAACTTTTTCTTTTCCATTTAGTTTCTGATAAACTCGCTTGATCAAAATGTCCATTTAAGCTGTACTGCTAAATTCTCTGTATTTCTTCAGTCTATCTTCCAATTCCTCAATTACAACATTGATTCCCTTTTCTTCACCCCATACTTCTCCAACTCAACATACTACTCTTTCTTCCAAAATTCATCAATTTTTTTTTCCTTTCTAGGATATTGATGTTTTCTGATCTCAATGATGGACTGCTTTATCCTCATTTTCTACCATAGTTCCTTCTAGATATCTTATCACTTACCAGTGGCTCTAAAGCTTAACTTCTGAGCTATAAAGATCAAAATTGCATTTATCATATTGTTGATGTCTGTGATGTTTTCAGTCCTAATATGACCAGCAACGTCATTAACCTTCCTAACTTATTCACTAAGTTTCCTTCTGTCTACATTTTTAAATCCCACATTAAAGCACTCCTCGCCAGAGGTCAAGATATCAATGATTGCACAACCACTAATATTTTGCTTACAACCTCATCTCTGGGAAGCTTTGTCTAAACAGATCCAAAGGAACCCCTCTACCCTTACATTTAAGGTAAGCTATTCTGTGTTGGATACTAACCCAGTATTCTATACTTGATAGCGAGAAGAAACTGAAAAGAAAGACAGATTTTAATGTTTGGATGCGACTATTCCCTGCTACACATCAACCCAGTATTTTCAGTCACAAGGAATTATTACTATTATTATTATTATTATTATTAGTATCTTTTGACAAAATCTCTCAGCTAATTTTGCTGGGTACGATGGAAAGTGTCAGCTGTCTACAATCAGTAGACTATGATGACGCTTGTCACCATAGTCCAGTTATCCAAAAATCCTGTGTAGAACTCTCACAGTTCCAAGCAATGATGTTTTTTCCAGGTGTTACATTTGTACCAATGTTTTTGTGCCATGCTGGTAGTTGAGTGCTGATACTTCCAAGCACACCAATTACTGCTGGTACCATGTTCACTCTCTTCATTTCCCACAATCTGCATATTCCTCACATCTAATCACCATAGTTAGTCAACTTTTCTTCTGCTTTCCCTTTATTATTATTATTGTTATTGTTATTTTAAAGCATTTAAATCTCTTGCAGCTGAATCAATTGTACACTGAGGAGATTTGTAGAAGGTATACTTTGTTCATTACTTTAGAATATACCTTTTTTTTTTGCAACTGACGATTTTAAGCTCATGTAAAAAAAATTAACGGTTTTATGTAAAAGGAAAATTTCTTTTTGAAGAAATTTGAATTATAAAATATATTTTTGTCTATGAAACAATATCATGATGATGACTTTCAGTTGTTTCCAGAAAAATATATACCTATTTCTTTACCGGCCACAAGGGGCTACACAGAGAGGGGACAAACAAGAACAGACAAATGGATTAAGTCGATTATATTGACCCTAGTGCATAACTAGTACTTATTTAATTAACCCCGAAAGGATGAAAGGCAAAGTTGACTTCAGCGGAATTTGAACTCAGAATGTAGCGGCAGACAAAATACCGCTAAGCATTTCGCCCGACGTGCTAATGATTCTGCCAGCTCGCCACCTTAGTAAAGAATATATACCAGAGCTGAGCAAATAATTACTAGGAACATTGTTTTTTTAAAACCATCTCTATGTAGAATAAAAGAAAAAAAATTTGTTGGTATTTGTTCCTTATTGTCTATAATTGTTATATCTGTATTAATGACCTAGCTACATCTAATTCTGAAATATGTTCTCATAGTCTTATTAATAAGATTTTTTTTAGTTTTCTATTGGATAAAAGTTCTATTGTAGTCAGAAGAAAAATCAATTATAGTAAAGATATTTTCGACATAATAATGATGAGAGGAAACACATGTACAATTCTAAGTGGTTTCCATACCAGAGACATATTATGAGAAGAATGTGAAAGAATCATCAACACAGAGAGAATAATTTGAGCTTCAATCAAGGATAACTTAACACTTTTTTTTAAAATCAATTATATAAGAAATCTCATTTTATTTGTTGTCGTTCACTGACAGTCATACACAAAACTTTTTTCTAGTCTCTTTAAAGCACATACTTTTACTAATAAATGTGTGTGTGTGTGTATACATGAGTAAGTAAACAATTAAAAAAACACTCAATACATTTAGTAAGAGTTACATGTATGGTTTAAAGTGACATAGGCTTCATACAAAAGCCTTTCATCTTTTCTGGATCAATAAAATAAGTACCAGTCATATACTTG
>NC_043000.1:46098914-46133914 GCF_006345805.1 Octopus sinensis
ATAATTATCAGGTAATAGGTTCTATTCTTGGACTGGACCAGTTGGTGTCACGTGCATTTGAGGCGTTTGCATGACATTTCACTTCGCATTCCAGCAGGCCATTCATCTGATAATGAGTAGCTGTAGCAGATAGGAGTTAACCCTATGAAATACTGATATTCCATTCGGTGGGCAGTCACCTAAATGTCTCAGAAACTAGGACACGCTCTTGGCAGCTAAGCCTGTAGACGCAACATCAACTTTACACAAGTAATCTCAGCTATATTTTTGTTAGTTATCTGGACACTCTGTTGCAAGGCTAAAGAAATTCTAACACACCACTCATTCCCTACTACTACTACTACTACTACTACTACTGCTACTGCTGCTGTTGCTGCTGCTGCTACTACTGCTGCTGCTACCGCTACTGCTACTGCTGCTGCCACTGCTACTGCTGCTGCTGCCACTACTACTACTACTACTACTACTACTACTACTACTACTACTACTACTCTTCATCAACAGCTGCAACTAAAGTGCATTTCACCATGCCACACTAGGAATCACTATCACTCCTTTGGCTTTGTTAGGTCCTCGATTTTATACTGTGTGTCTACCAATAATATAAACACAGCTGAATGGTCTTCACTGTTATTAGTGTGGAAACCTGTAACGAGCTTTAGAGCATCTCACAATCAAATACTTCAAAATCAACAAGACAAACTGCCTGCACAGATTGCATTGAGCGTATTCTTCTGTATAGAACTGAAAGCTGGACTATTAAAGAATTTCAAGATCATCTTGATGTCATCTATGCCAAGCCTGTTACAAGGGCACTCAAAACATCATATGCCACAAAAGAAAGACCAAAGACAAATTCCACTTATCTATACCATTATTGTTCAGTGCAGAGTGGGCCGAGCTGTCCCCTGCTATCATGATGGACAAATTGTAACCATGCTGGACAACAAGCCATATCAGATGCTATATTTTGGAGACATCTACACCACTACTACTATGCAACCTACATTTAATGTTACTTTGACATGGCATTTAGTTCAAGTAAAATATTATTACACAGGTCAAAGTCATTTGCTATATTCATTCCCATTGCACACAATTGAATCTATTCGGCAATATTCCTACTGCATTACAATGGCAAAGAACTAAACTATTGTAATGGAAATATATCAAACAAGATTGGAATAAGGTGTGGCATGTAACTGGAAGCATGGAAATATTTGAACCACTCTAAGCAAAAATAGTGAATTAAGATAAAAGGAAAACTAGGAAAAAAATTTAGTCCATTGTACTGCAATATTTCACATATTTCTGTTAGCCAACATTAAACCATTAGATTGTGACAAAACCTATGAGAAATAACAGCCAAATATCCCTCAATACTTACATTGCGATCTTAAATAAAGGATAACTTATTGAATGCTACAACAGCTAGAAATAGCAGTGGAATAACCACAAATGTTAGCACGCCGGGCGAAATGCTTAGCAGTTTTCGTTTGCTACTACGTTCTGAACTGAAATTCTGCTGAGGTCGACTTTGCCTTCCATCCTTTCGGGGTCGATAAATTAAGTACTAGTTATGCACTGGGGTCGATATAATCGACTTAATCCGTTTGTCTGTCCTTGTTTGTCCCCTCTATGTTTAGCCCTTGTGGGTAGTAAAGAAATAGGAATAACCTGCAACTGGCACTAAACTTATTAAAACAAAAAGAACCCCACATTGAATAATGTATTTCTAGATAGACTTCACCTAAAATTTAGGCGTGATGGTCATAAATGAAATGCTTTTAATCATTGTTCTACTCAAACAAGACTGATCTGAAGTTGAGTAACAACAACAGACACAACACAATAACAACAGTATCTACTCCATGTATTTGTACAGTCGTAAACTTCTCTTCAAACAAACATATACAAGTACAGCTTTTGTTACAAATACCCAATCAAAGTAGGGAACCAAACAATATATCAATCAACATTGTTGTTGTTGCATTATTGATGTGGCTTTCGTTATAACATTGTTGTTTGCTGTCTTTCTTTTATTCATAGTTTTGTTTCTAATAGTCTTGAAGATTATCAACACCAACATGGTTTTGTCAGTGCTGCTAACATCAAGCCACTGTTAATATGGTTTAGCAGTGTTGTGATTGATTTGTATTAATGCTCACTTGATCTGCTCTAAACTATTTCATTCCTCTGCAGAATTTTCACATCAAAGAAGTCATTTATTTCCTCAAACATTCGTAATTAAAAGGCTTCAATGTCAACCATCTAGCTTCTTGCTTTGATCTCGTATTTTTACTATCATTAGCATTTAAACAATTCATCCTGTTGTTCATCTCTCTTGGCCACCAAGTGTAACTTTAATTATTTTTCTTCTTTTGGGGTTTTGGCTGTCATAATTCTCACATACCACTATAACTAATATGAGAAGTCAACAAACATTATTGTTGAATTTCTTCAATGCAAGAGGACCCTGAAATTTTTTAGAATGAATAACCTGTGTTTAAACTCTGAAATCTTTGAACAGCAAGTCTCATCTCTCAAAAAGTTTAGGTAGAATACTGACCAACTGATCCTTGAACAGTTTTCTCTGAAATGTGTAAGTCTGTTTAAGTGTAATCAACTGGATCTACACAGTATCAACAACATTAATAACTGTGCTGTTTCGAGGGTTAAGGAAATGTAAGTGTGTGCGTGTGTGTGGTGTGTGTGTGTGTGTTTGTGTGTGTGTGTGCATGCGTAAGTATGCATGTGTGTGCTTGTATGCAAGCATGTATATCTGCATATGTCTGAGTATGAGCATGGTAAGCTTGGAATATTTTCAGCAGCAGAAGATATACCAATTGTCAATAATAAAGATAATATGACAATTAGAATATATACACATACATGTGTGTGCGTGTGTGCGTGTGTGTGTGTGTGAGTGTGTGTAATAGACAGTTGTAGATGCTTTTATTTGTTTTATGGTATTTTTTTTTTCCATCTGAATTATGAGATTGTCAATAATGTAAACTATAAAAACGTGAATGAGAAAATAACTAAGATGATTGCAAGTAACTCAGAAATATCCATTTCATATCTTCATACAATAAAATATTATAGTAGAGTGTATAAGTTACATTGCAAGTTTTATCATGAGGAAACAAACATCTGGTAATTCTGTGGAGACCTTGATGAAGAATGTAATGAAAAATAGGAGACACGTGTCTTGGACTGTAAAAACAATAGCCCATGGTGGAGGTGGTGGCTGTTTTCATTTTTCTCTTGTTTATAGCTTACTATCAATTATGTTTATGGTATGTATAGATGACTTCTGTGATAAACTGTCTAAACTAGAAATGTCTTTAATAATAATAACCTATGTAAATCTAATAACAAGCCAAGATAAGGAGAATAAAACATGAGCAGATTAATAATGATTTATAATACAAGCTCAAGGACACAAAATCCTGGGAGTGGTTACAGTCAATCATATCAACCCACAGTATTTGATTGGTAGTTATTTTATCAACTCTGTAGTGATGAAAGTAAATGTTAATCTCAATATCTATGTTGAGATTAAGGCTGTGAGCTGGCGGAATTATTAACAGGCACAGCAAAATGCTTTGCAGTATTTTGTCAGTCGTTATGTTCTGAGTTCGAATGCCACCAGGATCAACTTTGCCTTTTATCTTTTTGGGGTTGATCAAGTAATACCAGATAAGTACTTGGGGTGATATAATCGAATTAAACCATCTCCTTAAGTTACTGGCCTTGTGCCAAAATCTAAATTTTGTTGGGTAGTAGATTCTTTCATTGGAAAGGTTCTGTTACTTACAATGACTTGTCTATCATGTCTCCTAGTGAGAATGAAATCCATCTGACATGTGTATTGGTTAGATTGGTAAATGAGGAAGTGGATGTCTGGTTTCTTGAAATGTGTGCTGCATATTGTTACACCAGTTGCATTACAAAGCTCCAGAAGATCATTTCTGGTACTATGTTCACTGCCTTGCTGGGCACCATAAATCATCGTGGTTCTTGACCACCAAGTCCATTAATATTGCCATCCATGTTATTGAAGTCATGATCAGTCATTGTTGAGGCTGTTTGCAAAAGAGTCTCATAGAAACTATACAGATCAAATAGGTGTAGAAGTGGCTGCGTGGTAAGTAGCTTGCTTACGAACCACATGGTTCCGGGGTTCAGTCCCACTGCATGGCACCTTGGGCAAGTGTCTTCTACTATAGCCTCGAGCTGACCAAAGCCTTGTGAGTAGATTTGGTAGATGGAAACTGAATGTGTGTGTGTATACGTTTGTATGTCTGTGTTTGTCTTCCCAACATCGCTTGACAACCAATGCTGGTGTGTTTACGTCCCTGTAACTTAGCGGTTCGGGAAAAGAGTACGATAGAATAAGTACAAGGCTTACAAAGAATAAGTCCTGGGGTCGATTTGCTCGACTAAAGGTGGTGCTCCAGCATGGCCATAGTCAAATGACTGAAACAAGTAAAAAGAGTATATATCAGAAGCTAAAAGAACCTTGTTGTGTGTGTGTGTGTGTGTGTGTGTGTGTGTGTGTGTGTGTGTGTGCCTTTGTGACTGTGTTTACTCCCACTCCTGCATGACAACCAGTGTTAGTGTGTTTTATTTATGTCCTCATAACTTAGAAGTTCAGCAAAGAAACAGATAGAATAATAGCATGTTTAAAAAAAAAATCTTCATGGTCACAGTCTAATTATTGAAACAAAAAAAAATAAAATAAATGAGATATATGTATTCGAATTTTGAGTTTGAAGCAGCTCTGTAATGTATACATGTGTAGCTGAACACTTTTAGGCTGCATGTGTTACCTTAAGAACATCATTTTAAACATGCAGAGTGTTAGTAAACACTGTATACTTCAAAGTCTGGCAAAACAAATCGCCCAAGAATACGAGAACAACAAATATCAATATTTTATTGTTATTTTAGCTCATCAGTGCCATATACTTGATATACCCTCAAAGCAAATTCAGATCACTGGCTTGAAGTATAAACAGAAAGAGTTAGTGTTTGTTAATACGCTTTATCTTTAAAGGAACCTTCCCTGGATGAAATACCACAACCTAAAAGCATTTAACAACACAAACTAAATATGTGACATCGATAATACATATATACATCCATACATATGTGTATATGTCTATACATGTATATATACATATCTATATATACATGTATATGTATATATGTATATATATATATATATATATATAGAGAGAGAGAGAGAGAGAGAAAGAGAGAGAGATAGATAGACAGACAGATAGATAGATAGATAGATAGATAGATAGATAGATAGATAGATAGATAGATAGATAGATATAAATATAAATGTATGTATGTGTGTGAGTGTATATATATATAGTAGAAATATAAAAATATACAAGGTGTAAAGATACAGAAGTTTCAGTATACACCACGTGGCTCCTTAGTATAATTTTTAAAATTGTCAAATCTGTATATTGAGGTGTGGTCTGTAGTTTTGTATGAACAGGTTTTCCTTGTTTAGGCGTTCTTGTACTGAGATTGAATCTTTGCATTTGTATAATGGGAAAATATGAAAATTCAGCATTTTATTACTTGCGCATCTGTCAATATATCTGCTCAGTGCTATCTGCCTGTATTGAGGAAAATGAGTCTGTTCTTTATGCAGCATGACTCTGCGTCTCAAAGTAAGGCTCGTTTGGCCTACAGGTTAGGACATAGATATGGTTCTGGGAAGCACATGTGAAGTTGGTCTTAATTGAGAATTTTTGTCCTTGCTGGAATGTGAATTCTGAGCCTTCAGTTAGGTATGGGCATGTACCACAATTAGGTCGTCTGCATTTTTTAACTGTTGGTATCGTTTGTATTGAGTATAGTTTCGCATTTGTTAGGAGTCTCTTGAGTGATTTGTCTTGTCTTTTGCATTTTAGTAGTTTGTGTGTATTTAGGATGCAATGTCTTCTAATTTTTTAATGTTTCATTTATTTTAGTATTAAGATTACTTTTGGTAATTACTCAAAATTTTGAGAATATCACTCCATGTAGTTCTTATGCAGTGACACAAGGAGACTTGCAAATCTCTGAGTAATAACAGTGATTAATCTCAAGACTATGCTAAGCAATATCACACTTCTTCTGTATTGAGTATTTTTCACTCTTATTTGTAAACTCAATTGTATACGAATAGAATTATACAAATATTCCACTAAACAAATATGAAGAGGGAACCAGCCAAAAATTTATCAAGTGACTGTGTTTAGGTGGAATGAATAGCTATATCTTCATTAAATCCATGTAGGATTTGGTCTAATGAGAGATTAATAAGATTAAATTGATAATGTGGAATGGAAATTATTACACAACCATTCTTTTTATGAGTTCTTCTAGAAATTTTCTGTAAATTGTATCAGTTGTATGTTTTTCAAAATAGTTTGTCACCTTAAAATTTTTCCTACCATGGAAAAATGCTATGGTTTCATAGCAGGAAACACTGAAACAAATAGGAGATATATCTCTATCTTGTAAGGACAGTCAGTCTCAAGAAATATTCTTACAAGAGCTTTCTGTTTTTCTTAATAGCCAATCAAAACTGTTCTTATGATGACCCCTGAACTGAACTGCAAACTCTTCAGAATAGTGGAAGGGAGATATCCTTACATCAGACATGGTTTGATGCTTGCAACAAAATGAACTCTACTAAAGGCATCCTCAAAACAAAACGCAAGATAACTGAAAACGATAGGAGTGTCTCTGCTGACAAACTTCCATTCTGTCCCAATCATCAACCAAATTTCTCTCACAAGGCTTTTGTCAGCCATAAGCACATACCCAAAGTGCTCTCTGGTCTGACCAAAAGTAAAATCATGTAGTGACAAATCAAACTTCTTAAACACACAGCTATGCTTGTGCATGTATCTGGCCTAAAAGTGATTTAATGTTGCTGAATAAAATCTTTTCTCTAGAAACAGTAAAATAGCTGGCAGGTCTGAGTTCACAAATCTATGAACACTTAACACTGTATCTTATCTGCTCAGCCATATCTCCTTAATTGTGTTATATACTGAAAAGAGGCATAGAAAAATATTTCTTCTTGATTAAAACTAATATAGTTTAGAAGCTAAATTAAAGAATTCATTATTAATTCAACAATTTCTGAATATATCTAATTAATAAGAACTTTGAATAACCCATTCTCTTTTAAAAACATTCTGGTTTAATACTGACTACAAAATTGTTCTCAACAAGAACTTGTAAAAGACATTGTTCTAACCAATGAAATGAGCAAACAGTCTACCCAAGCCTATGAGGAAAATGTTTCTGCAGTTGTTTGAACTTTAGAAACAGCAACCAAATTTACATCAAATTATAAAACACTTTTTTTTTTTATAAATGAACACATTAGAAAATGGGGCAGCACTTATAAACACTCTTTCACTCTTTTACTTATTTCAATCATTTGACTGCGGCCATGCTGGAGCACCGCCTTTAGTCGAGCAAATCGACCCCAGGACTTATTCTTTGTAAGCCTAGAACTTATTCTATTGGTCTCTTTTGCCAAACCGCTAAGTTATGGGGATGCAAACACACCAACATCAGTTGTCAAGCAATGTTGGGGGTACAAACACAGACACAAACATATACACACACACAAATATATATATATATATACATATATACAACGAACTTCTTTCAGTTTCTGTCTACCAAATCCACTTACAAGGCTTTGGTCGGCCCGAAGCTATAGTAGAAGACACTTGCCCAAGGTGCCATGCAGTGGGACTGAACCCGGAACCATGTAATTGGTAAGCAAGCTACTTACCATACTGCCACTCCTGCACCTATGTGTAAGAAAAGAGAGTAGGGTCATATCCAAAACATATGAAAGGGTGCCGAAAAGTTCCTAGCTTTGGGTAAAAGAAAATGCAAGAGGATCAGTTAATTATGACTTTATTAAATGTATTCCCCTCTCAAAATCACATGCTCATTGCAACAGTCATTCAGCTTTTCCAAGTCCTATAAAAGAACTTGGAAGGTTGGGCCTTGAACCAGGATTTTCACAATACCCTTAAAGCTAGGAACTTTTCAGCATCCCTTCATATTTGGTTATATTTCTACTTGGTTATAGCTACCCTGGGTTAAACAATACTCAATAGAAATCTGTTCATTTTCTTGCCTGTCATGTCGGCTAAATTTCTCTCCAGTATCATGGCTTTTCAACAGAATCTGCTTTCTGATAACATTTCTCAAAATAACTTCTTTTATCTAGAACTCACCATTAGTTTAACTGATGCTATCACAGAAATAGCTGCAGACACTTCCTAAAGAACTACACACAATATCTTGTAAGCATTTAAGTGCAATATCCAAAAGTAAAATCAGTCTAAATTCTCATGGACATTCTATGCCAGAAACCTGCATTAAACCTGAAGATGTAATAGTGCTTTTTTTTCTTCTTTTATACCAATATATCTACAAAGATTTTAAAGTACACTGAGGTCTTTAATCTAGGTGATCTGTGAAAAGAATATAAACTAATGATAACATAGACTTTAATATTTCGCTTTGGTACCATAGATAAATAAAGTGCTAGTTATAATAGTCTTTTCTATTACTGATAAGATGATATCTCCATACATGAGAATGGAAAGTAAGATTGATAGGACATATTAGTTTAATATTGTCACTTTTAATATACTGCCGGTTATTTCTGCGTTTTGTGTGCGCGTATGTGTGCATGTGTGTGTACATATAAATACACACACATGCACATATAGATAGATGCATACATACATACACATGTGTATATATGTATGCATACATATATGTATGTATATATACATATATATGTATATTTACACACTCACACACACACACACATATATATATATACACACATGTATGTATAGATACATTATATATATGTATATATATAGACTAAGGGAGGGTGAAAGAGCAGTTAAAGCTGAACTCTGTGTTGAATGGCTGTTGTTTTTAAAATAAAAATAAAATGAAAACAAACGAACTTTTCTCCTTGTATGAAAATGATGTAATGTGAGTGAGATAGATGAAGTCTATTTTATTAGTTACTGTGGTCAATACAAAACTAGTTTCACTATTAATGGATTAATGTAAAAACTAAATAAATCAATCTTTAAAAAAATTAACTTAATTTAGAAGCACATTTTCCAATCTTCAGTTGCATATACCATATTTTAGGAAAAAATATAACTATGAAATATATTTACCTTCATTTATACGCATCAATTTGTAACCCAAGGTATTCAGTATACTGAAAAAAGTAAGAGAGGGAGAAGAAACATACTTTTACATCCATATTGAAACACGCTTTCTAACGTGTCATTAGGCCAATAATGGCAAATTATGTGTGTGTGTGTATATATATATATATATATATATATATATATATATATATATATAACCCATGCTAGCATGGAAAACGGACGCTAAACGATGATGATGATGATGATGATATATATATATATATATATATATATATATTATATATATATATATATGCACAGGAGTGGCTGTGTGGTAAGTAGCTTGATAACCAACCACATGGTTCCGAGTTCAGTCCCACTGCGTGGCATCTTGGGCAAGTGTCTTCTGCTATAGCCCCGGGCCGACCAATGCCTTGTGAGTGGATTTGGTAGACAGAAACTGAAAGAAGCCCGTCGTATATATGTATATATATATATGTATATGTATGTGTGTGTGTTTGACAACCGATGCTGGTGTGTTTACGTCCCCGTCACTTAGTGGTTCGGCAAAAAGAGACTGATAGAATAAGTACTGGGCTTACAAAGAATAAGTCCCGGGGTCGATTTGCTCGACTAAAGGCGGTGCTCCAGCATGGCCACAGTCAAATGACTGAAACAAATAAAAGAGTAAAAGAGTATATAAACAAAGCGAGGGAGAAAGAGCAGCTAAAGCTGAACTCCAATGTGCTGAATGGCCGTTGTTTTTAAAATAAAAATAAAATAAAAACAAACGGACTTTTCTCCTTGGAATGAAAATGATGTAAGGCGAGCTAGATAGATGAAGTCTATTTTATTAGTTGCTGTGGTCAATACAAATTTAGTTTCATGATTAATGCACAAATTAAATAAATAAATAAATCTTAACACACACACAAACAAGCACGTGTCACTACATGTCAAAGTTTGCTCTGGCGAAGCCGAAGATTCGATTGTTTGGAGTCAGTAATCACTATGGATCGCTTGTGCAAAAGAAAGTTATGATCTCACTTTTGTAGGAACCAGACCGCTCTCAAAATTTAAGTAAAAAGCCGGAAAAATTATCCAGAATCCTTGTCCGGTAGCAGATCGATCACAAAATCTAATCAGTTTGTGTCAATCATGAGGCCAAACATCCCTGAAAGTTTCATCCGAATCCATCCACCAGTTCTTGAAATATATAGTCCACAGACAAACAAGACTGAACGCAATACCTCTGCCTTCGTTAAGGCGGAGATAAGGAGGAAATGGGGAGGAGGGGAGAAGAAGAAGAAGAAGAAGAAGAAGAAGAAGGAAGAAGAAGAAGAAGAAGAAGAAGAAGAAGAAGAAGAAGAAGAAGAAGAAGAAGAATGGCAATTACTGATTAAGGCACAAGATCAGCGCATTTTAAGAGTGAAAAATGAATGCAGCAAGATACTCTATCCAATACTCAAATGACTGCACCATCTCACCACCTTGTAATAAATATATGAATTTGGATATGATATAAATAATTACTAACAATGATTTCCTGATCACTATTATAAATGTCTTTAATGCCAATATCTAATGTTTCACTTATATATAATCCGACTGAAGGAATCCAATACACTTTTTCTTTTCTCTTAAGCAAATCAATTTATTGAATCCTAGTTTGCCAATTGACAGTGATCACTTGCCTCATTTTTCATTGCATTATCCAGTTGAGACATTATCTGCAGGGTTTCTTTTCTAGTTTGTATTGACTATCTAGTTCAATGAAAGTATTATGTATGCATAATCACCATCAATCAGCTTCCAGCGTTGTTTTTACTAGATTCTAAGGAAAATAAAGCATTCAGGTAAGTTCGCTAATTTCATATATGTATCATCATCATTACCATCATCATCATCATCATTTAACGTCCGTTATCCATGCTGGCATGAGTTGGATGGTTTGACTTGGGCTGGCACACTGGAAGGCTGCACCACACTCCAGTGTGATTTGGCATGGTTTTCTATGGCTGGATCCCCTTCCTAATGCCAACTACTCTGAGAGTGTAATGAGTGCTTTTATGTGACACTGGGGTGCGTTTATATGCTACCAGCATGGGTGCTAATTTGCATGACAAAGGTATCTGTCACAACTGCAATTTTGCTTGGCTTGATGGGTCTTCTTCTCAAGTACAACATAATAACAAAGGTCTTTGCCATTGCCCCCGTGAGGCCTAACACTCGAAAGGAACTCAGCCACTTTACCTCCATGAGGCCCAACGCTTGAAACGAACAGCTACCTTGCCTGTGAGGCCCTACACTCAAAAGGTACTCAGCCACTTTGCCACCGTGTGGCCTAGTACTTGAAAGAAGCTCAGCCACTTTGCTTCCATCAGGCCAAATGCTCAAGAGGAACTCAGCCACTTAGCTTCCATGAGGCCTAATGTTCAAAAGATTTTCTTTACATACCCCCAGCACGGGTGCACTTGACTTTATGGCTCCTCTCAAGCACAGCAAATCGCCAAAGGTTTCAGTCACCAGTCATTGCCTCTGTGAGGCTCAAAGTTTGAAGATCATGCTTCACTACCTCATCCCATGTTTTTCTGGGTCTACCTCTACCACAGGTTCCCTCTACAGACATCAGCATTTCTTTACATGGCTGTCTTCATCCATATGCATCACATGACCATACCATTGCAGTCATCTCTCTTGCACACGACATCTGATGCCTCTTATGCCTGACGTTTCTCTCAAGGCGCTTGCTCACTGTCGAACATGCACACTTACATTGCACAACCAGCGAAGCATACTGGTTTCATTCCTTTCAAGCCTACACATGTCCACGCATAGCTGTTCACACACAGACATCAAACAATCTGCCTTTCACTTTGAGAGAGACCCTTTGTTGCCAGCAAGGGTAGGAGCTTTCTAAACTTTGCCCAGCTTAATCTTATTCTCACAGCTATGCTCTCAGAGCATCCACCTCCACAACTAACTTGGTCACCTAGATAATAGAAGCTATCTACTACCTCCAGCTGCCTCCCTGACAGTTGATGGAGTCTATTTTCTGTGCATTTTCAGCATTTATTGTGCCTGTGAACGTTCCACATACAAAAGTTAGTTTCTCTGTTAACCTTCCTCTGATGTTGCTGCACTTTTTATGTGTCCAAAGCTTACACTGAGCCCATCTTATGGAGTTTCTACCTGCATCTTTTCTACAGATTGAGCAGGGCCATCTACCCGAAGGGATTTGTGATTTTTTTGCCTTCCTACTTACAATGACTTTGGTCTTTCTGAGGTTAACTCTAAGGCCCTTCGATTCTAGACCTTGCTTCCATACCAGGGACTTCTCTAGTTCAGGTAATTCAGGTAGTGATATATATATATATATATAACAACCTCTTAGATAATACAGAGCATGGGTTTTGGACTGGATGAGGTTGCCTGACACAACTATTACAACACCATAACACTATCCTCAATAATCTCCTGAATGGAAAGGACACTAACTGCATCTACCTCGCTTTTGCTAAAGCATTGACAAGATTGATAATGGAATCTTCTGTCAGAGGATAAGGGATCTTAGTATCATAGGAAAATGCAGAGAATGGCTCTTTGACTTTCTAAGGGATAGGAACCAATCTGTTGCTGCAAATGGTTATCTCTCAGCAAAATCACCCACAATAAGTAGTATACCTCAGGATTCAGTTTTACAATCATTATTATTTACCATAACCCTATCAGCCATAAACTCACAAGTACAATCGGCCAACCTAATGAGTTACACTGATGACACAAAAATATCTATGGCTGTCCAAACTCTAGAAGATACCATCAAACTCCAAAATGACCTAAACATTATTTATCAATAGGCGGATAAAATTAATATGAAATTTAATACATAAATTTCAGGCCTTTCATTATGGAGGGAATAGACTCAAATCCCAAAATTTGGCACCAGATAATACAATGATTCAAAGCACTGATGACATACAGGAGTTAGGAATAATCATGTTAAATGATGCATCTTTCATCAGTCACATCACCAAACTGACCTCTAAATGCAGACATCTCATAAGATGGATTCTACAAACCTTCATGATAAGAAAACCAGTAGTTATGCTAACTCTATGGAATACCTTAGTTCTGAGCAGATTAGATTATTGCTCACAGCTTTTGTCTCCAAATCCTCCTAGATTCATAGAAGAAATTGATGGGTTACAAAGATCATTCACAAGTAAATTAACTTCAGCTAATGGCCTTAATTACTGGGAACACCTGACAGCTCAGTGTCTCTACTCTCTTGAAGACCAAATTGCGAGACAAACTATTATATATATATGAAAGATCTGGAGGGGCATGTTCCAAACATCGGCATTAAAGTGAATTTTAATGCTCAAACTGGTAGGTACTGTCAGCTTCCTAATATACCATCTTCAAACACATGAGTAAAAAGACTCTACTGTACCAGTCTAATATTCAGAGGTCCTCAAGTATCCAACTACCTAACCAAAAAGATTAGAAATATAAAAGTGATCTCTACAGAAACTTTCAAAAAAGCATTGGATGAATTCTTAACGGTGATACCAGATCAACCAATCATTCAAGGATACACTCAGGGAAGATCAGCAACTACAAACTCAGTCATTGACCAGCTTTCAATCATAAAGCGGCAACAAAGCTAAAATCAAAATTAAGGCAGTGCTCCAGCATAGCCACGGTCTGGCGACTGAAACATGCACAGCAGAGTTCGAAGTCAATTTGCACCAAGTGGCTTTACTTAGTGTACTTTATCTTTGTTACTATGGCAACAGTCCAAAATTCTTATTGATCAGACCATATATATATATATATGTGTTTGTGTGTGTGTGCGCGCATGTATAAGTATATATATATACATATATATATATATATATATATATGTATAAACATTTACATATACACATACACATACAAATATCTATATATATATATACACATATATGATGGACTTCTTTCAGTTTCCGTCTTCCAAATCCACTCACAGGGATTTGGTTGGCCTTAGGCTATAGAAGATACTTGCCCAGGTATCACCCAGATGCATGTGGTTAGGAAGCAAGCTTCTTACCACACAGCCATGTCTGCATATATATATATACGCACATATATATGCATACATATACACACACATACGTATATATATATATATGCATACATGTGCGTGTGTGTATGAGTAGTATTAGATATGGATTCAGAGAATCAAGTAGCTATAAGAGAAAGCTGCTTCTATGGGCATGGCTAACAGACCACAAAGAAATTTAATACCAGGATACATAATGTAGAGTATCCATGCAGCTGAAATCAAGAAGATTCAATTAACAAAATTATTTCTTGAGGAGAATATTAACTATAAACATCAGAAGGCATGGAAAGTGAATATCTATTTATTTAACCTCTTCACATTCTGAAGAATACAGCCATTTCACAACCTTCATCATGTTGTATTCATTTCAGTGCGGAAGAAATTATGCTTACATGTTTGTATTAATATGCATGCTTGGCATTACAGAATACAATTGTATATTCACTAATCCATAGAAATAGAATTTTCTTTATTTGCACTGATTTGTGAATTTACAATAGCATTGTAAAATGTCAAGCATGCGTGTTTACGCAAACATGTGAGAATAATTTCTCCCACACTGCAATTAATACGACATGAAGAAGATTACAAAATGCCTGTGATCCCAAGGATATCATGTGGTTAAATAAATTTATATTCTCCTCTCGTATCTCATGAATTTTATAGTTTATATATATATATATATATATATATGGTTTTTCAACACAATATTTATACATGATTATTTATTATTTATTGTTTTATGCGATGTGCTTTGAGATCCGATGTTGCAATATATATATATATATATATATATATATAATATATATATATATATATATATATATATATATATATATATATATATATATATATATATACGTATATATATATATGCAGAATGTTAGCCCAAAACATCTGCGCAACAAAATTACTTCTGAAATAAGTGGAATGGATAGAGAGTGAACTGAGCAGAAGTAGTAGTCATGCTCAGATTTAAGTTTTAATGTAAAATCTAAAATAAAGCATCTCTTTGAAATTATTTCAAAATATAGTAACATCCCAAAGGGATTCAGGACCACTACTACTACTACTACTACTACTAATACTATTACTACCACCACCAGCACCACCACCACCACCACCAGCAGTACCACCACCAGCAGCACCAGCACCACCACCATCACTACTACTAGTATTAATATTAATGCTGTTGCTGCCACTGCTGCTGCCACTGTTGTTGTTGTTGTTGTTAAGCAACAAGACGAGTAAGGGTGATTATGTGATGGTCTAGGGCTTAGGGGCAGGAGACCCCAGACCTTGGAGAAAAAAAAAAACTTTGGTCGTCTTGTTGTAATTGAGGACTCTTCATTGATGCCTGACACCACTGGGAGGTGGCCCTCGAAGTTTCTGGAAATGGAGATCTCCAGGTCCAAATTCTTGAGCGGCTGCTGCTGCTGAGGTTGATAATGGTGATGAAGATGTCCTGATGCAGTACCAGGCAATGGCTCTCATGGCTTTTGACCATAACTGAATGGAAGTGTTATCATGTATGTGCTTTGTCTTGGTGTGAAAGATGGGCTACAGCATATATTCTGCTCAATGCCATAGATTTGTTAGTTGCTTGACCTTACCCACTTAAGCATTTCCTTTAGTGGCTAATGATATGTGCATCTCTGATTACAACCAGAAGCACTGGGGGAGCATCATAGCTATATGTTGAGAAGGAGTCTTTGGAGTTTGAATTATTCACCTCTGAAAATATGGGTGTGTCATTCATCATCTTTAAACATCCCTTGTTCAGGGACTTGCTGAGTGGTATGGGCTACTAGATCGAAATAAAATTCTAATTGGGCCCCATCTGCAAGGTCATGCACAGTTTATCTTGATATGGGATCACCGTATTGCACACATATGGTTGTGATGCATGTGCCTGGTGTACCCTCATCAGATGAATAGTCATGATGGATATACTAGGCTTCATATATTTGTACTCAAATGTCATTTTGATGGCACGTGTTGCTCTCTCCTTCAGTAATAATAATAATAATAATAACAACAACAACAACAATAATAATAATAATAATAATAATAACAATAATGGTTTTAAATTTTGTCACGAAAGCAGCAATTTTGGGGGAGAGGATAAGTCAATTACCTCAACCCCAGTGGATAACTTGTACTGATTTTATCGACCCCAAAAGGATGAATGGTAAAGTCAACCTCAGTGGAATTTGAATTTAAAACATAGCAATGGGCAAAATACCACTAAGCATTTTGTCCAGCATGCTAACAATTCTGTCAGCTCACTGCCTCAGGGACCTAGTCAATTGCATCAATGCCATTGATCGACTAGTACTTAATTGATTGACCCTGAAATGAATAAAGGCAGAGTCAACCTCAGCAAGTCATTGAATAGGTCATGAATAGCAATGAACGTTCTTTGACTAACAAACAACTGATTGGTTATTTAACCAGCACATTGAACAGACAATCGATTACTTAGTTGGTTAGATATTTAACCAATTGATGAATAATAAAGAAGTGATATTGAATTAGTGTGTGTGTGTGTGTGGGATCTAGTTAGGGTGTTGCACTCACAATCTAGTGATTCTGGGTTCACTTCCTGGACCGAGAGGTGCATTGTTTTCTTGAGCAAAATGCTTCATTTCACATTGCTCCAGTCCACTCAGCTGCAAATGGGTAAAACTGCAAAGGACTACTAACTTTTTGATCTGGTGGATAATATTGGCCAGCTCACCTAGCAAGCAGGATGATGATGCTGATGATGCTGCTGATGATGATATATGAGTCGCCATGATAGATCGGTAGTCACTACACACATTTTTTTTCTCTCCTTGTTTCTTTCTGTGTTCCTTTTTTAGAAGAGCATAAGCTCGAAACGTAAAAGACTTTTTCAATTCTTGAGTGTTATACTAATACATTTGTTTGTTTTCTACATCACCTGTCTTCGTCTTTTGTTGTTTTCGTGAACTCTCCCTATATATAAATATATATATATATATATATATATATATATATATGTATATATATTATGTTTTACACACACACACACACATATATATATATATATATAGGTATGGTGATGCGTGCAGGAAAAATAGAACTCAAAATATGTGTATGTATATTGTTGTTAACATTTCACAGAAGCAACAAAGTGATACAAAACATGAGAGTTTTGTGTGATGACACTTTTGCATACATACATACAAGTGTTGGACAAAATAATGGAAACACTTAGCATCATAGCATCATAATTTTGAAATATTTATAAAACTGTCAAATGCTTGTTTATTTTTATGTTTGTTTGATTTATTATTAGTGTTGTTTAATATGTTTTCCTAAAATTGCTGTATCTTTTCAGATATCACCAGAAAAAGATTATTAAAATTCATTAAAATGACAGATCTATTGGACTTCAAAGAGGTCAAATTTTTGGTGCACGTATGGTAGGTGCTAGTGTAATGAAAACTGCAAAAATTTTTGGTGTATCAAGAAGTACTATCTCAAAAGTAATGACAGCCTTTGAGAAAGAAGGAAAAACTTCCTCTTTGAAACAAAACTCCGAAAGAAAACCCAAACTTTCAGATAGACTCTTACACAAATTGTTAGAAAGAATCACAAAAGTACAGCTCCCAAAATTACTGCAGAGCTTAATGACCACCTCGAGAACCCAGTTTCCATAAAAACTGTTTGCTGGGAGCTGCACAAAGCCAGATTTCATGGGAGGGATGGAATCAGAAAACCACTACTTTCAAAAATAAATGTTGCAAAGCATTTAGATTGGAGTAAAAACCTACAGAATTGGTCTCTAGAGCAGTGGGAAAATGTTATTTTCTTGGACGAATCATCTTTTGCCTTATTTTCGACCACCAGCTGAGAATACATGTGGAGATAGTCAAAAGAAGCATTTGACCCAGACTGTCTTCTTCCAATTGTTAAACATGGAGGAGGATCTGTGATGATATGGGAGGGGGGGGAATCTAGGAAATCCGCCGGCCCAATGGTTTCCTTTCATGGCAGAATTAATCATCAAGTCTATTTAAGCATTTTATCTGATCAAAATCATCCTGTGGTTGTAGAACTGTTTCTGGAGGGTAACGCAATCTTCAGGATGATAATTCACCAATTCACACAGCTAAAGTTGTTATTGAATGGCACGAGGAGCATTCTAGTGAAGTTTAACATCTTATCTGGCCACCACAGTCCCCAGATCTCAATATTATTGAACATTTATGGTGCATATTAGAAAAACATGTAAGGAGTCGATATCCTTCACCATCATCACTACAAGAACTGGAGACTGTTTCAGCTGAAGAATGAACAAAAATTCCTTTGGAAACAATTCAAAGTTTGTATGAGTCCATACCTCAGAGTATTCATGCTGTAATTACTGCCAAAGGCGATCTTACCCCATATGAAAATAAATTTGTTTGAAATTTTAAGGTGTTTCCATTATTTTGTCCAACCCCTGTACATACATACATACATACATACATAAAGTATATATGTGTATGTCTAGATATGCAAGTATATGCATGGGAAGACATACATAAAGCAAAACATACAAATTTGGACGTATACATACAAAAGTACCCTGTTGTTAATGTTAAAATTCCAATGAAGGAGCCTTGGATCTAGGCTAGAAACCAGCTCTTTCCCTATTGGCAAGAAATCATGAAATAAAACTGAACAATGACATATATGTGTATATGTATATATCTATCTATCTATCTATATATATATATATATACATATATATATATATATATACATGCATATATACATAGAAATGAGTAATTTATATGATTTTAACCTAGTTACCCTTTGTGTATTTAGATTCCTCTTAAAACACTATTATCCATAGATTCATAATCTATTTAAACATAATTTTAGCTCTTATTATATCATTCGCCTGAAAAGTATGTTCCCACACAGCATTTGATTTCTAAAAATTCTTAAATTTCTCATGCTCCTTAAAACTTTAAGATTTAAGTAACTCTTTTATAAATCCTTTAGATCAACTCTGATGAGAGAAATAGATATGATTGTTATGGTTGGAATTAACTCACTCATACCAATCTATGTCTTCTTGAAATGGCCATCAGACTTTGCCCCTGCTCAAGATTCCTTTTAAAATCATTTAAACCAACATTCTTATCTATTTGGATTACTGCTATACATTCACCATCCGCATGTTTTAATAATCCACATTGATTTTAATACAGACATATAATCTCACATGTACATTTATGTATTCACATATTTATATATTTATAAATTTTTATTTTATATCTTGTGTTTATGAATGCACCTATGTATGCTGTAGCATATTCTGGTGTTTTGAAATATATTGAGTGAATATGAACACTGACCTTTGAAACTTTTTCTCTCTTTCTTGGTTTTATAATTCCTGAGGCTCTACCAGAGTGCTAATTACTTGTGGTTTATAAGGGGATAATTAACCCATTTATTTACTCGTTATTCTACATAGAAATGTATATATACATGCACATATCTTCAGATATATGTGTATATGTGCCTGTGGGTGCGATGGGCTTCTTTTAGATTTCATCCACTAGATTCACAAATGCATTTACAAGGTTTTAGATTCATAAAACAAAAAAAAAAATCATGTTTTTTTCATAAGCTCTAGGAATTTAAACCAGCTCCAGAGCTTTAAATGGATAACAAACATTTCATTCCCAACTGTTTGTAGTCATAGAAAATTCATCCCACCTTAGTTATGTAATATTAGTACCAAATGTAAGTTAATTGTTAACATGAATTATAAACAAGATAACTTTTATGCAGTATCACTATTTGACCATCAGAGACAACTTTGAGACTTATAAACTTGAATTATTCAGGTCTCTTAACATTTGTTTTTCTTTAACACAGTGTTTGCCAATGTTTGCTATGTTGATAATATAAATGTTTACAACCCCATTAAGTCTTATTTAGTAGAAAAAAGAAAACCAATTAATGTATAATGGCCAGTTCTTTTACAAAGACTAATTTAGTAATAATATAATATATCGGAATTGAGTAAAGTGCCAGAAAATGATCCCCAGTTCACCTTGCTACGTGTATTTTAATTTTAATGATGTTGATATTGATGATTATCTCTTAAAAAGTATGTCTTCATTAACTTACTAGCTAATTAGCTTAACTTATTAACTACTTAACTACAGTTAATATTAAATTTATTTCAAATTTCTGCTTAGTATGCTATTTCCTAACAGTTCTGCAGGTATCAAATTTTCTATCTATGAAACTACAGTTGTGTGCTAAATTTCTTTCACATTTCAATTTGAAATTAAATTTATTAATATTAAATTTGTAAATATTAAATTCGTTTTAAATTTGAGTTCAGTTTACTAATTTTCATAACCTTATTTTTTTACTAGGTGGTTTTCTAATTATGAATTTGGGAATTTATGAATTAAATTTCAACTTGGTATTAAATTTGTTTCATTTAAGCATTAATTTATTTATAAATTTCTCTTTAATTTAGCAATTTCTTTAACATGCCCTTACAAGTTTTCCTGGTTATTAATTGTAAGGGATGAATTTGTATGTGAGTAGAAACTGTTTGGCTAATTTACTGCTGATGAAATAACCAGAAATTATTTAATTGGTGCTCAAAACTGGTTTGTTCACATGCCTTTTGGAAACTTGCAACTTCACAGATAACACACAACATGAGTTTTATAAATAATACTACATATATTTTATTCTTGAACCAATACAGCTTCATGTTATGTAAGTATTTAGATAACATGGTAGTGCTGAATTACCAATAATAATCAATCCAGTTAGGACACTATAGAACCATAGTGAAAATGTAGTGAAAATATAGCCACCTGCAACACACCAAGGATAATAGGAACTTGAAATAAAAATTTGGATGTGCTATAGCTACAGATGCATACTGCATAATAGGGAAGTAATTAGCCAAGCTAGAGGAGACTTGAGAAGCTAAGTATGATAGGAATACAAAAATATAAAAAGAGTAGAGACCCCCTTTAGTCACGAATGACTGCACCTAAAAAGTCCAATGTACAAGTCAGGACAAGATTGTTTATGGAAGACCAATAGTCACCACCCATGCTTACCAGCCACTCCTCTCCATGCCACTGATGTTATCCAAGGGAAGGGAAAAGGCCAATACGGCTTGGCACCAGTGATGTCACAACTCACTTCTACAGATGAATGAACTGAAGTGACATGAAATAAAGTGCATTGCTCAAGAAAACAACACACAAAAATATAGAAAAACAGAAATTATAGTAACCTTCGAGAGTTGATTAGTAATATTGGTTTTACAGTTTGGCACAAGGCTGGTAATTTCAGGGTAGGGAGTAAGTTGATTACATTGACCCCATTGTTCAAATGGTACTTATGAACCACAGAAGATGAACTGCAAAGTTGACCTCAGCAAAATTTGAACTAGGAATGTGAAGATAGACAAAATGCTGCTAAGCATTTCACCTGGCAGGTTAATGATTTTTATTTCTTTACTGCCCACAAGAGGCTACACACAGAGGAGACAAACAAGAAGAAACAGACGGATTAAGTCGATTATATCGACCCCAGTGCTTAACTGGTACTTAATTTATCGACCCTGAAAGGATGAAAGGCAGAGTTGACCTCATCGGAATTTGAACTCAGAACGTAACTGCAGATGAAATACCTATTTCTTTACTACCCACAAGGGGCTAAACATAGAGAAGACTAACAAGGACAGACACATGGATTAAGTCGATTACATCGACCCCAGTACGTAACTGGTACTTATTTAATCGACCCTGAAAGGATGAAAAGCAAAGTCGACTTTGGTGGAATTTGAACTCAGAACGTAACGGCAAACAAAATACGGCTACGCATTTCGCCCGGCGTGCTAACGATTCTGCCAGCTCACCACCTTTATGATTCTGTCAGCTTGCCACCATAAGGAAATTAGTAATATTGATTTCAAATTTTGGCACAAGGCTAGCAAGTTCAGGGTATGGGGTATGTCAATTACATCGACCTTAATACTTAGCTGGTACTTATTTTATCAACCCCAAAAAGATGAAAGGCACAATTGACACCTTAGCAGAATTTGAACTCTGAATGTGAAGATGGGTGAAATGCTGCCAAGCATTTTGCCTGGCATGCTAACAATTCTGCCAGCTCACTGCCTTAAAGTAGACTAGTAATATTAATAGTGCACTTAGGTTAAAGCTAACAGGTTAATTTTTAATATTGTGTAGGAAGAATATGTTGTACATGTGTAGACATTGTATCATAACATTAACTCATTGGTTAAAGAGATTTCATTTACACCTATATAATAAATATTACACTAATAAGTATAATTGGTGTATATCATTAAACTTTGAACTAATTAGTTGTAAGCCACTTTCCAATATGTTGTTATATGATGTCCACATAAGTACCGCCCTTCCGTCCAATAATATATTAATTGTTAAACTATTAGCTATAAACTTTAGTGCCCAAAAAATCCTACAGGTTAACTCTATAAAATGTAGACCCCTCTCCACTGGTTAATAAAATTCTATATTTCTATTTCCCTACTCGATCTTTATTTGATTATACAGGATGTCCCAAAATTAAGGCAACAGAAGTTTCAGGCTTTAATAACTATCAATAAATGTGATAAGATACGAAAATTGTACATCGTTATAAATGCTTGGTGTGTCTTCTTTTTGTTTCAGACTAAATAAATTCATATTTATAAATTAGATAATGGCTATAAACCGAAATACAATGATAATCCTCCACAAAGTAGGCAAAAGTAATACAACTTTGGCAAAAAAGCCTAAAAGCAACCAAACAACAGTCTCAAAAATTGTCAACAAGTCTCAAGAGCCTTGTTTCACCACCAATTGACCTGGACATGGCCGAAAAGGAAGTGTGCAGGCCCCCTCACCTTATCAAAAGCACCAAGAAATGATACAGTGAAATCCTTGTCACTCCATCAGAAAACTGGCTGCTATGGTATAAATAAGCCAAACATTGGTGTAACAGCAGCTGAAAGAGGATCTCATGGCCCACTCCTACAAGATGATCTAATGTGTCAAAAAATGGAATAAGTAGAATATAAAATGCTTCTACTTATTTATTAGCTATGACATATTGTTTTCATTGCATCTTCTTTGGGTAGCTTTTAAATGACTGTGATGTAATTACTCTAACATATGTCTTCAACATGACCTTTTCTGTGACTTTATCTTCTGCCTCCACAAACGCCTCAAAATATACAAAAAATATCGTAAATATTGTAGTTTAACAAATTCAGAAAATGTTTCATGTAGATGTAAATTACTGTACACCCCTGTCTCTCTCCTTGTAGAGGCCAAAGATAAAGACACAGGAAAAACATGTTGAAGTTATATTTTAAAGTAATTTCACTGCAGTAATTTGAAAGGTACCTGAAGATGCAATGCAAACTGTATTTTATTGCTAATAGATAAGTAGAGGCATTTTTCCCCTCCTATTTCCATTCTACAATGGGTTTGTAGAGACAGTGGATATTGTCGCAGAGTTCTAAAATTTTATACCAGTTATTTTGATGTCCATTCACAACTTTTCTGCACTACTCCCGTCACAAAATCAGAAATCATGAAAAGGCACTTTACCCTAATGTGCATGTGTGTGTGTGTATATATATATATATATATCTCACACACACACACATGCACACACGCACACATACATGTATCATTCAATTGTAGAATTCATTAGATTCTAGGTATTTTAACATGCATGATGCCAAGAACAGTTGGTTAGTGAACTTTGATTATATGAATATATCCAGACAAACATATATACATACATACACACACATATATATACAGCCTAACACACAGACACACACAGACACACACACCACACATACACACAAACACACACACATATACACATACACATACCATCTATATATGTGTGTGAGCATGTCTATATATATAAATATATACATACATAAGTACCTTATCCAATGTTTGTTGTAGATCCAGCCTTAGGTTTATTCCAGGAATGGCATTTGTATAAAAGAAGACAAATAGAGTTATCACCATTTCAGAAGTTTTTACTGATGAATACTTTGATTACATCGATTGCATCAGACCAAAAACTTTGCCCTCATCAAATGATTTAAAAAATAAAATCATATAGGTATGTAAGGAATTCGAGTCAACCTGGCATGATGTAGTCCAAGTAATCAAAGTATTAATCAATAAAAATGGCTGCTGAAACAGCTGTCAAGAATTCTTCAACTCCACTTGTGTTCTTTCATCAAGCCAAGTCAAATTGTCGTTGTGGCCATTGCCAGTGTCATAAGCATGTCTCTGTCTATGTTTGTCACCCCCCACAACCATTACATGTTGGTGCATTTACGTCTCTATAACTTAGTGGTTCAGTCAAAGAGACCGATCAAAAAAGTACTAGGCTTACAAAGTGTAAGTCTTTGGGTCGATTTCTTTAACTAAAAGGCAGTGCTCCAGCGTGGTTGCAGTCAAATAACTGAAACAGCGGTACTTTTGTGGATATCATATAACAACATATTCAGAAGTGACTTACAACTAACTAATTCATAGTTTAATGATATACAGCAAAAGAATACAAGAATAAAATAATATATATAGATACATTATTGTTTGTATATATATGTACACATATATTATTTAATAACCTCGATATATATTTTCATGAGTTTCATGCGATGAAAACATCTCAGACAGCATTATTAACATGTCTGGTGCTTTCACATAATCTTCAGGCTATGCCAACATGGATAACAAGTTAAAGCAGAATGATAGGATAGGAGACAAAAAAGAGAAAATATACAGTGTAGCATCACAGAACTGTACTATACATACATACATACATACATACATACATACATACATACATACACACACACACACATACATACATACATACATACATGCATACATACATACATACATACATACATACATACATACATACATACATACATACATACATACATACATACATACATACATATAATGTACATATGCTTTTATAAAAACAAAATGACACCATACATAAATAAAAAATAAAAACAGAATAGCAATTTAGAAGTTTGAAGAAAATATTTTATTTATGCTGTATATTTTCTGACCATCTTTTTCAAAATCCAATTTACTATGAAATGTGTTGGTTACAAAGTTTGGTTTTGTTTTAAATTACATGCTAAAATTGTGAAATAATCTTGAATTATTTTGTCAGAATTTACATGTACCATAAATTCTTATATGAATGAAATATATCTATATATTTAAATATTGCAGTTACTTACGTATGGATTTTTTTTCTTCTGAACATTATTTTGAATTTGACAATAAAGTGTTAATGGTAAAGATTTGTATAAACGTTGAAATATTGTAAATATGTGACTATGGAGAGTGGAGCAATACATATGTGTGTGTTTGTGCATGTGTGTGTCTGTGTGTTTGTGTGTGTGCATGTGTCAGTGCTTGTGTATATGTATGCATATGTATGTTTGTATATGTATATATATACACACACACATATATATAACATTATGAAACATGTGTATACATATATATATATATGCATATATACACATGTATAAATAACAAAAGTTTAAAAGATTTTAGTAGTGATAAGTTATATTATATTTTACTGCTGCTACTACAACTACTACTACTTGTAGTAGTAGTAGTAGTAGTAGCAGCAGTAAGATGACAAGGCCTATATATGACTAATACTACTACTTAAGTCTTTTTTGTAGCAAAAGTACTTTCATTGTAATATTGGTTTCTTTAGCATAATAGCATTTTCTAATTCAGGAAAACATTAACCATATCACATAAACTTAGCCCTCCACTAAATTCTGTAAAACATTATCATATCATCGGATAGATTATTTCATTCCGGTTCAAGGAGAGAGAGAATATAACGACTGTGAAAGAAAAATTTAAGGAAAAAGTACGAAAATAAACATATTTTCACTATGTAATGTAAATTTGATGTTTATCTAACAATATTTTATATGAACTGAACAAAACAATGGGTAAAATATTTTAGATGAATGCATATACATACATACATACATACATATATATATGTACACACATATATACATACACATATACATATATATATATATGTATGTATGTATAAATATATATAAATATATCCATGTATGAATGTATATATATATATATATATGTATATATATGTATATATATATATATATATATATATATATATTATGTATATATATATGTATATATATATATTTATATATATATATATATATATATTTATGTATATATATATGTATATATATATATTATATATATATATGTATATATATAAATATATATATATATATATATATCCATAGATATACGTATATATATAAATATGTTTGTGTGTTTTATATGTGTATGTGTGTGTCTGTGTATGTGTCTCCTAGTTGAGCATACCTAAAGCATATACATTAAACTGGATGTTAACATGTCTGTGCAATCTTAACTATATTTTATTGAAATATATTAAAATGTGTGATTACTATCATATCTATAATTATAATCAGCATTATTATCTTTAGCACGGATAGTGGTGAATGGAGAGGTGTAAGTGTGATGGTATCATCCTTGTCTTTTTCTCTGTCTATGGAAGTGTGCAGGCTTTGTTTATTTTTTAATATCTAAAAATGAGAGAATTAAAACAAGTGATACATGAATGGGATGTACTGGCATATTTTTAGAATGACTGTTGATTGATAAAACAGTTCCTCTGCCAATTTAATAAGTATTTTCAGTGTAACTGGTCAGAAACAAATAGTGACTAGTTTGTCATTTCATAAATTTAATCCACGAACATAGTTTGAACTGGTTAACAAAATTTACCAGATATACAAGATGATATCGTTATCAGTTATACCATGTTATTCAGAATATTAAAATCAATTTTACTGAGAAGGAAGCCTTGTTCAGAAGGACAGAGTTTATCGCATGGTGCCGGTAATTATGTCTTTTACATTTATTTCAACACGAGATAATGCCAACACTAGATAATTTAGTTTGTGAAAAATTCCGATTACTTGTAATTTCATATAAATGCATGGATTGTGCCTGTTTTTTCCTGTATGCTTGTGAGTGCTTGTTGCAAGTTTTACTCAAGCAATTCAATAAGATCCTTTTAGATTTTCCATTGTGTTTCAATCCTCTTACCAAAATTTAAACTGAAGTCAGAATCCTATCTTTAGTATGTGTAAGTACATATGTTTGTGCATGTTCGGTTGGAGTTATAGTATTTCAACAGCACAGTTTTTACATCTTCGAAGAGAATTTTCTGTATTTTTGTTATGTAAAGTTATGGTTTTGAATAAATGCAACATTCTGTTAAAGTTGCAAAGAAAATATAACAGCATTTCCTTATCAATAAAATAAGCTATTCTGAAAACTATTCATAGATATTCTAATTCATGGTACAAATTTAAATTCTTTGTCATTTTGAGAGATATTTTTTCTGATACATTTAAATAAGGATTCTTTGGCCAAATATGAACTGAAATTAAGGGAAAGAAATAGCTACTCTAAATGTGAATGAGAAGAAGGAGGAAAAATTAAATTTCAGAAAACATTTGTTAACAGTAGAAACTGACCTCATTGTAAACTAGAAAAAACAAAAAAACAAAAACAAAAAGAAGCATATTTGAGGAGATCAATTTGCAAGCATCTGAATTTTACATTCAAGACAGGTATCATAGATTTTATCAAATTATAAAATAGCTGAAAATAATACCAATATTCTTTAACACTGATTTCATAAAATATAAAAAGTTTTTGACATTGACAAATTGTCATTTGAGGAATTGCATTTGAGAAACTGCAAAAAATAGAAGAGGAATACAAAGAAAAACAATTTAAGAAGTTTAAAAAACTAGCAGGAATATGTTTTAGTGTGTTAAACATATACCCAAACTCAGTGTTACTAATAAGGCTTCCACCTTGGATACAGGCTTCAGAAAGGGTACAGTATTGACTTTCAAACCTCATAGTCTTATACTCTTTTACTCTTTTACTTGTTTCAGTCATTTGACTGCGGCCATGCTGGAGCACCGCCTTTAGTCGAGCAAATCGACCCCGGGACTTATTCTTTGTAAGCCCAGTACTTATTCTATCGGTCTGTTTTTGCCGAACCGCTAAGTGACGGGGATGTAAACACACCAGCATCGGTTGTCAAGCAATGCTAGGGGGACAAACACAGACACACAAACATAGACACATATATATACATATACGTATATACGACAGGCTTCTTTCAGTTTCCATCTACCAAATCCACTCACAAGGCATTGGTCGGCCCGGGGCTACTGCAGAAGACACTTGCCCAAGGTGCCGCGCAGTGGGACTGAACCCAGAACCATGTGGTTGGTTAGCAAGCTACTTACCACACAGCCACTCCTGCGCCTATATGAATTATCTTTTTAAGAACGAAAAGAAACCCACTAAAATGACAAGTTTATATCATTGTTAGTTCATAATCACGTTATTATTTTCAGTATTAACAATAATGTTAAACTTAATTTACTACTAATCAGAGTAACCACATATATTTCTGTTTCAGCAAATATATTTCAGCAAAAACAACAACTAGGCAAGAAGAATTGGTAACAAATCTTGCAATACACGATGCCTTTCATGCTAAACCTGTCCTTCATCATATACAAATGATGAATTATACAATGCTGGCAATGGAAAATTGTTTACAGCTCATAGAATATTTACCTGTTTTTAATACTATAACATGGATATACATTTGTACAGAGCTAAATGGCATGGCTTACTATATAGGAAAATATATCCCAAATAATCTTATGCAGCTTCTAGTTGGAAATATAAAATAACAAATTTGAAGACATAGAAATTCAGCTGAATATAATTCAATTATTCCTGACTGCATTCCTTATGTTAACCATAATGTGTAAAATAACAATGATTGTATTTTCTATTGTTGCATTCTGTTAAGTGAGACTAAAAGAGTTTAAATGACAGAAATTCTTTTTAGAAACTTGAGCAAATGGGATTACTAATTCGTATTTTGTGTAGTCAATGATATGATGATAAATGCTATATGAAAGGCAAAGGAAGGCGGTGAGCTGGTAGACACATTAGCACGCCGGGCTTAGTGGTATTTCGTCTGTCGTTACGTTCTGAATTCAAATTCTGCCGAGGTCGACTTTGCCTTTCATCCTTTCGGGGTCAATAAATAAAGTACTAGTTTCGCACTGGGGTCGATGTAATCGACTTAATACCTTTGTCTATCCTTGTTTGTCTCCTCTATGTTTAGCCCCTTGTGGGCAATAAAGAAATATATAAGAAGATGGACGGATGGATGGACAGATTGTTGGCTAGTTGGTTAGTTGTTTCTTTCATTACAAGGTACAACCTTTTTTTCTCAAACCAAAGCTACAACAAAATAAAAATGCTGATTCAAGTTTAAGAGAATAAGTCTACTTAACAGACTGAAAGTACGAAGAGAGTTTTTTTAAAAACCTTCAACAGATGACACTGAGACTGCAGAGTAAGTAGACACGTTACTAATGTTTCTGTTGATATGAGGGTCTTTGTCATTCTGCTAGTGTCAATGGCAAGGGATGAATGTTGTTTCTCATTATTTGATTAAGCAAGGGTGGCAAGCTGGCAGAATCATTAGCATGCCAGGCAAAATGCTAAGCAGTATTTCGTCCATCCTTACATTCTGAGTTCAAATTCCACTGAGGTCGACTTTACCTTTCATCCTTTCGGGGTCGATAAATTAAGTACCGGTTATGCACTGGAGTCAATGTAATCGACTTAATCCCTTTTTCTGTCCTTGTTTGTCCCTTCTATGTTTAGTCCCTTGTGGGCAATAAAGAAATAGGAATCATTAGCATGCCAGGCAAAATGCTTAGCAGTATTTCGTCCATCCTTACATTCTGAGTTCAAATTCCACTGAGGTCAACTTTGCCTTATATTCTTTTAGGGTTGATAAATTAAGTACCAGTGAAACACTGGGGTCGATGTAATGAACTAGCACCTTCCCCTAACATTTCAGGCCCTGTGCCTATAGTAGAAAGGATTATTTGATTAAGCAAGTAAATCAACTGAACATATCAAGGGCACTCCTTAGATTGAATTCACAAAAGAGAAGGCAAATTGAAATTTTGATGTGTCTGATAATTATATTTTGTATGAGTTTCACATTTAACAACACAATTCACAAGGTTGATACCTCTGACAAGTAGATTATACTCTTTAACTCTGTTTCTTATTCATTCCTCTCTCTGCGATGAAGGAGAATAGTATGACATCATGATGCATAGGCTAAACCAAGTAACCTTCAAATATATAGAGTTTTAAAACTTTATGAAGCAAAAGGCTTTAATGCTGTGTTTCCCTTGGCAGGAGTATTCATTCTGCCAAGTATCCTTAAGTTCAAAATTATTTACGTGCCAAAATATTTTCTTTTGTGTTTGAAAAAAATATTCAAAGTCTGAAGCTAGATAAGAAATAACAATACTTTCAAACACAGATAAAATAGCATTTATATTATTCCTAAGTCAATAGATTGAACGAACAAATATATCAGACTTGGCATTAAATTTCTTTCTCCTCTACTCTTGACTACAAGGGTGATAAATATGGGAAAATGTTTTCCCTTCTATCAATAAAACCTTATTCTTGAAAAACAAAATATATTTAGCAGCTTAAACTTTGTGGTTTCCATTTTGCACACAAATTTGTAGGTAGAAGTCAAGATAGACAATTTTTCTTTTTTTTCTTGTTTTGTTTTTCCATGAAGTGGAATGTTCAAATGTTGTCCTTGCCTAGGATCAAAAATAGCCTCCTTACAAATTGATGTGAAAATCATTTGTTTATATGTTTATATGTATTTGTGTGTGTGTGTGTGTGTGTGTGTAAAATACCTATCTCTGTATCATACTTACTCACTCTGGTGGGTGGTTGGTGTTAATAAGGGAATCCAGTCATAAGAGCCCTGCCAAAGCAGACACAAAAGTCTGGGGCAGGCTCCCACTTGCCTGCACCAGACTTGCCTGTCAAGCCATCCAGCTAATGCCAGTATGAAAGGCGGATGTTAAGCGATGCTGATAATGATGATGATGAGGAGGAGGAGGAGGATATATATAAATATATATACATACACTATTGACAGCAAGTGACTAGTTTTGTCTGAGGTAAAATCTCTTAAAGACATGCTGTGTTAAAAAACACAATGTATATGCTAGAAGGAGAGAAAATTGCTGCAGTAACAGCTAACCAGATGCATTTTCGCCTCCTGGCATTTCATCAATAACATATGCTTAGATGAAATTTATTATCTCTGATAAAGCAAATTAAATACACACACAGTACTACTTCAATTGAGTATGCTGGAATTCTATGCAGCCTAATGGCTATTTGTAATGTCAGTGAATGCATTATTCACTATTTCCTACATTGTGGGTAGCAAATTTCATCTACGAATATAGTTGTAAGTATATGTCATTGGCAAGGCCCAAAAAGGCCAAAATGCAACAGGCATTCTCATTAGCCACAGTCAAGACAATTTTTCATCTGCTTCTGTTTATATATATATTGTGTTTTTTAACACGGCACATTTATATTAGATTTTATCTTGGATAAAAACTGCAGTATCTTGCCTTTCAACTGTGTATAAATATTAATATGATATAGCCAGTCTCTCTCTCTTTTCCTATGTATGTGTATGTGTGTGTGTTGAAATAAACATTATGGACTGGCTTTATGACTAGAGAGAGAGAGAGAGAGAGAGAGAGAGAGAGAGAGCCATTCATTATGTTGCAGTAACCTTAACTTCATTTCTGATAGCATTTGAATATTGGATGGTAAAAATATACCACTTATAATATGACGGAAATGAAGAAAAAGTTTTGAAGGAAATATAAACTGAAGTGAGAGATATCAGAGAGAAAACACAAGAGCAAATAAATAAAATGTCAAAAGATATGTTATTGTGAAGATGAAAAATATCATTCAGTAAAATAGAATCAAAACAACAACAAAAATAAATAGAAAATGAAAATTGCAGAAAGAAACAAAAAAGTAAAAAATGAAGTAAAAAAAAAAGGCAACAACAACAACAGCAGTAAGAAACAGGTGATTGACTGGGGAAATTTTGAAGCTGGCTAAGATTATGAAATTAGATACTGACAGAAGTCAAAAAAATGTCAAAACTGATAGTATGAATATATGGGGAGTACCATGAAGACAGTAATTCACAAAAATGTAAATTTATAGAAGCCAGACTTACATGCTAAAGCACATCATATAAGTTACAAAAGATATTTTGACATGTATGAAAATATGTCTATACAACTCCTGTGTGTATTATGTATGTGAGTATGCGAGGCATATAATATTGTGTATTTTACACATACATTCATGAATATTGTTAAATATGTATTCGTTTATCGACTGCTGAATGTTGACTGATAAAGATCACCCATGATAACATGATAGATTTCTTGAGTTCTTATGCAAAAATTATGCTGTTATTTATTTATAATTATAAGCACATTTGGATATACAACAAATGTATGTGAATGAAAATGCTGTTTAAAGGTCAGATAAATATAATATGTACTGTCCAGTTCAAGATTGCTTAGACAAGAAATTAGATTTTGATGTGGCAGAAGAAAACCAGATCAATCCACTATAAGTAGCTAAACTTTCAGTTCTATCATTGGTGTATTTGTTTATCATCTGGTTGTTATTATTGTGGGGTTTTTTCAGTTGTTGTTGTAGTTGTTGTTTTTATTGTTTTTCTAATCTCAGGTCAGCCTTGACTGAGCAGTAAACCTATGATCAAGGACATTCTAATTATACCCATGCTGTCTGGTTTTTAAATATTGTTTATCTAAAGTTATATCTGACAAGTGGACTCCTCTATTTCCAGGATGGTTATGTGAGATTGGAGGAAGTTTTGGCTACACCAAGAGTAACACAAAATGCATTACTAAATTAGGATATTACTTAAGGACAGATGTAAATATTAATAAAACTATTCGTTATTCGGCTCCAAAGAAGAGGTTAATAGACTAACAAATTATTATCATAACGGTTTCAGATTTTGGAACAAAGCCATAATTTTTTTGGAGGAAGGGGTAAGTTGATTATATTGATCCCAGTACTCAACTGGTGCTTATTTTAAAGACCCTGAAGGGATGAAAGGCAAGTCAACCTTTGTGACATTTAAAGCAAATTATCATCAAATTGGCTTCAAATTTTTGCACAAGACCAGAAAATTCAGGGGTTGGGGTGGGTTGATTACATTGATCCCAGTATTCAACTGGTATTTATTTTATCCACCCCAAAAGGATGAAAGGCAAAGTTGACCTCGGCAGAATGTGAAACAAATTATGATCATATTAACAATAATTTATCTCCAGTATTCAGGGTAATTATACTATTGGTTAGAATGTCTCACTGTGCTTTGAGTTCAAAACCTACTGAGGTCAAATGTACCTTCCATCCTTCCAAGGTCAGTAAAAAGGTACCAGTCCTGAGCAATGGATTAACAGAATTGTGAGAAGATGGAGAGCAACGTATCATCCAGTGTCTGTTCTATTTCTGTACATTCTGACAACAATTCCAGTGTCTGTCCTAATTCTGTACATTCTGACAACAATTCCAGTGTCTGTTCTAATTCTGTACATTCTGACAACAATTCCAGTGTCTGTCCTAATTCTGTACATTCTGACAACAATTCCAGTGTCTGTTCTATTTCTGTACATTCTGACAACAATTCCAGTGTCTGTCCTAATTCTGTACATTCTGACAACAATTCCAGTGTCTGTTCTATTTCTGTACATTCTGACAACAATTCCAGTGTCTGTCCTAATTCTGTACATTCTGACAACAATTCCAGTGTCTGTCCTAATTCTGTACATTCTGACAACAATTCCAGTGTCTGTCCTAATTCTGTACATTCTGACAACAATTCCAGTGTCTGTCCTAATTCTGTACATTCTGACAACAATTCCAGTGTCTGTCCTAATTCTGTACATTCTGACAACAATTCCAGTGTCTGTCCTAATTCTGTACATTCTGACAACAATTCCAGTGTCTGTTCTATTTCTGTACATTCTGACAACAATTCCAGTGTCTGTCCTAATTCTGTACATTCTGACAACAATTCCAGTGTCTGTTCTATTTCTGTACATTCTGACAACAATTCCAGTGTCTGTCCTAATTCTGTACATTCTGACAACAATTCTTGTGATGACACCAGAGCCAAACTATATCTGTCCAAGTTGGCAACCTTTATGGTTAAACATAAATAGCATGGAGCAGAGAAATTTGCATACTTGGGCATGCATGCTAGTCTTCCAATAAAAATCTTGCTCAGCTTTTACTTACAAGTGCATATGCATGGTTAACATTCGCTGATGGAGACTCTAAATGTAATATAAGTAAATAGTTTATAGTTTAGAGTGAGAACAAATTGTAAATAGATTGTGGAACTTCAAAAATGTAATCTTGGTAGAATCATTAGATCATCAAACAAATTACCTTCTCGTAATTCTTTAAATGTTTGCATTCTGAGTTCAAATCCTGAGGTCAGTAAAA